>NC_056729.1:1176771267-1176891267 GCF_019279795.1 Protopterus annectens | reverse complement strand
CTGCAAAATGATACACATGTGTAGGCCATAGTTGTCAAGCATCTGCAAAAAGGCTGAGGCTGGGGAGGGGGTGTCATCATGACACAACAGTGCACTGAAGCAGAGATGCAAAGGACACTATGAATAGCTGTATCTGCACACAGTCAAAGTCAGGAACTGTGGCAGACATAACCCTGACTCCACAGCAATAGTGACAGCACTGTGTGACCTCCAAGGGATGTGCACATGAATTGACCTTGCAGTCATGCAGAGTTGGGGAACATTTGTAGGGCAGACTGACCAAATACTAGCAAATGCAGATGGCCCATGCTAGTATACCCCTGCCAGGAATAGCGACTGCTGTAGTACACATAACAGTAGGTGCAACAAACCATCATGATAATGGCGTGCACACATATGTACCCACAAACTGTATGCATCTCAATCAGCATCTGCACAACTAGCACATTTGTTTGACACTGCATTTGATTGCACAGGTCATATGTCACACATCAGGTTTGTGTAATGTTAACATATGCAGTAATGTGGTCCCATGGCATGTTAAGGAAGAGGGCATCATATCAATAAGGGTGTGTACACTCCCCATAGCCACGGTAAGGTGTGAAGGTTGTCAGTGTAATTGTATTTTATTGGCCATACATGCACCGCTGATGATTAGATCTGTAAATCAGACATCAGGCATTCACAAATGACATCTGTCCACATATCATCCCAGGTATATGTCGGACAAACACATAGGGGCTGTGAACAGCAGAGCAAACATAACTGACACACATATACACATTCAGCAATGATGTGTACACCTGTGAGATATGGTGCATAGTACATGCCAGGGTGCTGAACAGGTGCACAGCAATACTGTGTACATGGGTGCAGTGTGTTCCAGGGAAGGGGCATCACCTATCTACACAACCCATGTATCACAGAGATGTATAATGTTCCTAGCAGGGACTGACTATAGCTGCACTACATGCGGTTGAGTGCCATATGTCATGCATGTTGACAGGTAATGGGAGGTCTGTGTGTAATATCTTTGTGCAACCTCACCTGTAAGTGTGTGTGTGTGTGTGTGTGTGTGTGTGTGTGTGTGTGTGTGTGTGTGTGTGTGTGTGTGTGTGTGTGTGCACGTGTGTGTGTCTGTGGGGGGTTAATTTGTCTGTAAGTGCAATCTGGTGGAGTGGAGGGGGGTTGATATATGTAGGATGCGTGTGTGTGTGTGTGTGTGTGTGTGTGTGTGTGTGTGTGTGTGTGTGTGTGTGTGTCCAGGTATGCAGATGTGTGAGTGTGGGGTTGCTCATACCTCTCAACTTCTCTTTGAAATTGTGTAGTACATGGACATGGACAGACACATGAGACACCAGGAATACTTTTCTGACATGTAATCTCAGGACAGCTGATAGTATAATAACATCTGTAGCATGAAACATGCATTGGGTGGGAAAACTAGACACCAGGGATACTGTTTTAATTGCAATCAGCAGAAAGGTGAAAGAATACCCACATATGCAGCACTACAGATGCATTGGGTAATTACTAGACAACACCAGAGAGTGTTTCCAAATATTACTGTAGTCCACATAAAAAGTTAATAGAGCAACAGATCTTGCATCTACTGAACAATAATTACACATGACACTCCAGTGTGTGACATTATTGAGTGACTGTAGTAGTCCATAACATATGGGGGCCATGCTCAAGATGTCTGGACAAACCCAGGGTGAACACTGGATGACATCAGGGAGTCTTTGAAAAAACTACTCCAATCAAGTTAAAGAGGTAATGGAGTAACATGTCATGTTTTGTGATCACTTTTTTAGGCAATTAGAAGAATGATATGTTAATGATCAGTATTATTGACTGTAATTATTCAAGACTGATGCAGGATGGGGAACTTAAGAGAATAAACTAGGAAGAGTCTGTAAACTCAGGGACAGGTAAGTAGTATGGTGGAATGTCAGGGTGTGAGTGTGGGTGTGTGTGTGTGTGTGTGTGTGAGTGAGTGTGTGTGTGGGTGCATACTGTTAAGCAATGATGTACAGGTCTTAAAGTGCATTTCTTGTTTTCCCCTCACAGCTGGTGAGGTGGGTCAGGGTCCCTCCTGCAGGCAATCTGATGTTGGTGTCCATACAGACACTGAAAATGATGATAGGTGTGTTGAGGTACAGGCAGGGTTGTCAGGGGCTGAAGCTGTGCCATCGTTTGACATCCTGCTGTTATCCACCCCATCCCCGCACACAGTCACAATGCCTATACATACCCCATCACCAGTGGCCATAGCAGAGGGACAGTTGGCGGTTGGTGGCATGGGACAGGACAGTGTGGTATCTATGGCACATGTGTCTGGACACAGCAGCCATAGCTGGATGTCTGGCAGGGTATCACATAGGCAGATGTACAGGGCTGCTCATTGGAGGGCTGCTGGTCATCATGCCCCTGGCAGAAGTGCCACATCTGGTAGACCAGACACATGTTTCAGGCTGTCATGGAGGTGCAGGCACATATGGAACAGTACACCAAACAGGCTCATTCAGCTGTTAATGACAACATCCATGATCTTGCAGGTGCCCTTCATTATTTTACAGAGGTCATGGATAGATGGTTGGGCGAGATGGTGGGAATCCTTGACTGTGGAATGCCCGTGTATGAGCATATGGTAGGAGTGGTATGACGGCCATGTGGATGTAGGCCAGCAACACCAACAGCCAGAGGTCGATGTGGACATGCAAGAACACCAAGCCACTCCCATAGTGGCAGTACCAGCCCCAGCACTTCAGGGGGGTGCTGTCCACACCACACCACACCACGGCAGGCCACGTGCACGTGGCCCTGGCCAGTCCCAGGAGGGGCCTGGATCCAGTAGACATATGTCTTCATCAGGTGAGAGTATCATATCATGGCTTGTACCTGGTCATGCCCGTGGAACCCCTGGCAGGCACAGTTCTCATGTCCGTGGCCAGAGACATGAACTGCACACCCTGCCAGCTATGGTCTGCAGCTGTCCAACAAACACCTGTATAGGGCAGCCACATGGCAGACTGTGTGCATGCATACTCACACACAATACAAACACAGCTAGGGCAACCCCATACCTACACACACCATATCACCACGGCCATATCAATAATTAAACCCCCTCACTCACACACATGGTGTCAAACATATGGCTTAGCCTAGGTCTCTGGCAAACTAGCAGCACACCCTGTGCATATGATGATACCTGCACCACATCCCTGTCATCCATAACATCGATGCAGGGACAGGCTAATATGGTTCTGATGCACATGGTGACTGTACTATGGTGTACCAATGTAATGCTGTGTAACATGTTGTCAGCAGTAAAGTTTAATGCTTACATGTCAGGAAGTGTAGCTGTCTAGCCATGATGCATTATAGCTGTTATTAACACTGAGTGATTGTGGTCTCCATAATGTAATCCGTTTGTGTTATAGGTGTCCATGTGTCAGCAGGAGGATGGTCTGCTGGTGTATCTTACAAGGGGTATGGCACTGTGGTGACACCTTGGCTGTGCCATATCCTAGGTACAGGTGAACACATGTTACAGGTATGTATAACAGTTACTGCATGTGCCACATGGCTGATAGGCCTGGGGGTGGTGTATACAGGTGAGTGCATGGTGGCTGCTGTCAGCAGCCCTTCTACAGTGGACAATGGTAAGTGTACTGGGTGGTACACACCACATGCTTGTGTATTACACACACAGAGGCTTTGGTGTTGATGCAATACACAGAGAATACTGTACACATGGATGTATGTACCTGTGCAAGGAACACATTGTTGCCCATGTAATTCCACCAAGCCAGAATAGGCACAACAACATATTGGGAAATAAGCAGTCCGCTAGTTTAATGTCATTGGCGATGGTACTGGTAGGGTATATGTCCCCTTCCCTAATGTAGTGCAATCCTCAACTTGGTAAACATAGGTGTGCTGGTGTGGGTGGCACAGCCCTACTCCTTGGAGGGTGAGAGGTGCTGTAGAACTGCAGATAGTGTGATAGACAACTACTTAACCTGTTAACATGAACTGTACAGTATTATGGCCAGCTAAGCAGGGGGATACACTCAACAGTAACTGCAATGATGGTGGCTGTGTCCACAACAGCCACACCCAGCTATATATACCAACCCCAGTATCGCTGCACACCTATACAAATGGGAGGAGGGCATTTACAAATCTACCACTAGTTGTGATGGAATATATTTCCACAGGATGATACCTGTGAAATGTTAGCATATGCCAGGCAGTTCTCGGACAGATGACCTCCTGGGACATATATATTCTGCAAACGGAAGTAGATTCCTTCACATACACACACACACTCTTACTTGGCAACACTGGGACTAGACCCATACCTAGGTAGGTAGTGCTACTGATGTGTGTGGCCTTAATTGCACACACCACACAGCTTTTAGGATGAGGTGTGTTCCAGGCTACATGTTACATGAAGAACATCCCCAGGCCTGTACAGTATGGTAATGGGGGATGTACTGGTTGTTTATGGACAATACATAGTGTGATATACTGTCATATACACACTGACAAACACATAACAGTCAGACACACATCTGAGAGACCTAGGCTTATCAGTGCTAACAACATTGTCAGTGGGTCCATTGTGTTACAGATAAATTTCACACAGCACATGCATAACTAGGCTGGATAGTGTTATCAGTTGCCTGTATGGTTGATGGTGACAGTAGTCCCCATGCAGGGGAATATGGGACAAGTACTGGGGGTACCATGGTGTAAAGACAGTATACCCAGCACTCACACCCCACAATGGATATTGTACACCCTGAAACCCATGATAACACTCTGACATACCCACCATCACACATTGACCAGGACTGCAATACAACTCCTTGTCTATCCCAGGAGTGCTACTAAAGGGATATGCATCTAATGCACATGCTACAGGCATAGTAGGGTGATGCATTGTCATGCCTCTCCTACGGTCAGCAACATCACTATCCCTAATACTGTGTAGCAAGGCATATTGTATTAGGAGAATGTGGCCTCAGAATGCTGTACCCTACAAATATACACAAATGCACACATGCACACACTTGCCAAAACTCAGTGGGTATCCCATGCCTATCAACCCATTTGTACAACAGTGTTGTGCTGTTACTGCAAGACCCAGGTAGCCCTTAGGGAGAAGAATGTAACAAGGTACATGTAATGTCCAGTACAGCAGCAGCCACATCTAACTATGGCAATGGGGGGTGTGGTGGGTGTGAAGGGCCTCAGGGTATTCTCAACTACAGGTCTACAAACACACAGACACTGATATTCTCAGTAATGCACATGTACACATTTGTCAGTACTGGGGTCCATCGGTGCAGGTGTTCATAGGTGTGTACCAGGCTATTGTCCATGGAGAGATGGGAGGTGTAGGGGATGTGTGTGCAGTGGTATCATGCCCCCTGCCATGTGTCAGCAGGCCATCTATCAACAGATACCACAGGGGTGATCCTCAGGATGAGAGTTAGATGCATCAGCTAATCATCTGGTTGCCTCTTGCAGAGGCCCATGAGGTGCTCCAGTTGACATGTATGCAACATGTATTACATAATATGGTTAGTGTCTGTCTTGGAGACCTGAACTCAAGCATGTTCTGTTGACTGTGGTAGTGTAGTTGAGGTATCCATGGCATGTGGTGCGTACAGGGTGCAGATTCCTAGCTGTGGCATTTCGTAACACAGCTGGGCAGACATGTCAGTGTGAGTCAAGCATAGATTGCCTGTAAGTAGCCAAGATGGATACCTGACATCTGCACATGTGTACAGAGGACAGACAGACATCAGCTAGCCAACTAGCTATGCATTAGGATGAATGTGTTGACAGATAGATGACTGACACCGATAGGTATGCCATCACTACATGACAGCAGCCCTCACTGACATGTGCTATACACACAGTAGTCTACAGTTATTTTCCACATATCAGATCATTATCCAGTAGGAAATATTTAATGAAACACAGCTCACACACCAGGAACACAACAGTGAGGACTCATAGTCCATCTTTGCATGCAGGGTTGTTCAGTTCCAGTACTACAATCTGCAATCTACTCTTACTTGGGAAAGCACTGTCAACAGTAGTAATGTAATGATACACTACATGCCAGTGTGACTGCATATAACCTGGGATACAACCCATGTATGTAACACATTCAAATGGAAAAGAGTGTTGTACAAGCCATATATACTCAGGTGTCCCAGACGGTAGACTCACATCCCTTGCTACTGTAATGACAGCACATAGACACGTTATGTACATGGCATTAAAAACACTTATTAAAGATGTCATTGCCCTGCTATTTTATCTGTCCAGAATGTGAACACTCATTACCAGGGCGGAGCCATGCTTAGCAGGTTTCAACATTGCTGCAATATAAATGCTAAGCACATTTGTGCATTGGTAAGCAAAGCCTACACGGTGTATGCACCTGTACATTTAATCATACGTTAGCAGCGCTTACTGTCATGCAAACCCATGCAAACCCACATAAAGCTGCTCAAAACAACTCTGTATCCAACAGCCCCTGTTCTGCCAAAAAACAAAACAAACAGTCCTTGCAGGTCTTGAACCCAGAACACTAGAGTCACAGCAGTTAACCATTAAGCTATCACAGCTGTGAAAACAACTGTTGTTTTCCTAATATATCTGTCAGTACACGTACTGAATAGTACTGAAAACCTGCTATGATGACTTCTACAATAGCGTAGTACTTGTTAGTGATAATACTGTTGAATCGTGTATGTTGTTATATCTAAATGTACACATATCAGATAAATATGGTGTGATACTTCTGGGAAGGTATACACAACAGTAATGTTTACATATAACAAGGATATGGATATATATATATATATATATATATATATATATATATATATACATATATATATATATATATATATATATATATACATATATAGATATATATATATATATATATATATATATATATATATATATATATATATATATATATATATATATATGTACCTATGAACATACATACATATGTAGATATATGTGTACATGTACATACACATATATATATATTCATATATATATATATGTATTTCTATACATCTGTATATTGCATTATATATATCCATATATAGATCTCTGCATATATATATATATATATATATATATATATATATATATATATATATTTATATAAAATATATATATATATATATATATATATATATATATATATATATTTATATATGTGTATATCATATGTGTATATATACAGATATATATATATATATATATACATATATATATATATATATTTATGTCTATATATGTAGATATCTAAAAATCTATGTGTGTGCATATATATATATATATATATATATGTATATATATATATATATATATATATATATATATATATATATATCAAAAATCATAGCCTCACCTCAGCCTTTGTGCCCACTAAATGGCGCACAGCAAGGGTTATCCCACTCCACAAAGGGGGAGCCACCACGGACCCCGAGAACTACCGCCCCATTAGGCTGACGAGTCTGGTCTGCAAGGCTATGGAACGTATCATCATGGAATTTATAAACAATGACATTGGTAATCTCCAAACTCTGGATCCTACCCAGTTCGGCTTTGTAAAAGGCAGATCATGTCTCCTAAACCTGATAGACTTCTTTGAAGTGGTCACCAAAGCTGTAGATGAGGGTAAGGTGGTTCACGCAGTCTATCTAGATCTCATCAAGGCTTTCAACACCATCCTCCACTCTGGAATTATAGATAAACAAACTAAACTAGGTATAAATCCCTATGTCACAAGATGGGTTGCCATCTTGCTCACTGACAGAACCCACACTGTGAAAATAGCAGACTCTAAATCCAACGTCAGACCAGTGACAAGTGGAGTACCACAGGGTTCAGTCCTGGGTCCTTTGCTGTTTGGTATCTACTTCTCCGAAATACAGGCTAACATAGAATTGTTTTGGCTAACAAAGTTTGCAGATGACTGCAAGCTAGGAGCCATAATCAAAACTCCTAATGATGAGGACATCCTACAAAAGGGCCTCGCTGAGAGAGATGCCTGGTGTCAAAGCCATGGCCTCGAGCTCAATGCCAAAAAGTGCATTGTCATCCCTTTTGGTAAAAACTCTGTACCCATGAACTGCCACATAGGCGGTAATCTACTTAACACCAAAAGTGTGATAAGAAACCTTGGGACACAGGTGGACAGTAGTCTCTCCTTTGATAATCACATTACCACAGTAGTCAGGAAATCCTTCTACGTGGCACGCCTCATCACAAAAGGCTTCTCATCCGGGAAAAAAGAGGTCATTGTTCCCCTCTACACATCACTCATTAGACCCATTATAGAGTACAGCACCCCTTTTGGTATGTACCTCACAAGACATCTACAACATCTGGAAAGGTCACAGAAATACCTCACAAAGAGGATTATCGGCCTCAAACAGATGCCCTATGCAGACTGTCTCAAAAAACTCCAGCTTTACTCTGTTGCAAATCACCTACTCAGAGGCGATCTCTGCCTAACATACAAAGCTATGTCAAACCCAGAGCTGTTGAACATTCTCCACTTTGTCACTGCAATAGACAGAACATGCTGGAGGGATAGATTCCTGTCCCAGAGAGTTCCCATACTCTGGAAGAAGCTACCTATATATATATCAAACAAAGCTCTTCATTAGCAGCCTTCAAGAAGAATCTTGATGACTGGATGGGAGATAGGAAATTCACCCCGAGGATCACTTCTGTGGCTCTGCTTGACAGGGGCACAGGAAAATAATTTTCTTGGGTGGCAAAAGCCAGGGGTACCGTTTGGCAAGGCTTATATAGGCCCTAGGGCCAATAGCCTAGTATCTACCTATGAATCTATGAACCTATGTGTATATATATATATATATATATATATATATATATATATATATATATATATACATATATATCTAGATATATATGTACATATATATATCCGTATGTGTGCATATATCTATATGGATATATATATCTATATCTCTCTCTCTCTCTCTCTCTCTCTATATATATATATATATATATATATATATAGAGAGAGAGAGAGAGTGGAGTCATACCTCAGCACCAATAGTCGCAACCTCTTAGTGCAAGGGGATGTCATATAAGTATTGCAGGTATAAATGTAGACTGCTGCTACTGTAGCAGGGGGTGTCTTAAAAGAAATATGTGTGGAGGTCATATCTGATATTTACATGTATGCCATCAGTTACTGACAGACATCCTAAGATCATCATAGTACAGTGACACAGATATCACAATAATGGTCCTGTGGAATACAGCAGAGATATGATCAATAAATGTGGACAGTCTGACACACTCTGGTCAGTCCAGAGCTATACACAGAACCTCTTAGTGCAAGATATGCGGACCAAGCCTGACAATGTGGATGTTAACAGCCATGTAAATGGGTATATCACATAAATACTGGAATACCTATGCTCATACAGTTTATGCGTTCACACACTAGTTAGTGACATTCATCTGTACAGCATCCCACTGCTTTGTCAGAAATACACAACAGTTGTGGTGGCTTGGCAGCAGTACATCTGACAAATATATGGCCATAACATCACACTAGGTAAGTACACTGAGCTGCTAGGCATGTCACAAGCATTGTGCAAACTACAGGCAGACTGCCACAACACTGGCCTACATTTCTTATGGGGGAATACACATGTACCTGCAAATATACCAGGCTCTACAGGCATGTAACAGCATGGAGTAACAAACACCTGTGTGAAAGTGCATACCCACAACCAATGTGAACACAGCCACAGCCACATATGGTAAGCATGCTTAATATTACAGTATATGGGCTGTCTGATCAACACCATCCTCATATGTGCCACTCACACACTGACCCTACATATACTGGAATAATACATAGTGTGGTGTGGGACATGTGTGTGTTTGGCCCTACAAACATGTAAGCTGATAGGATAACATACACTTGAGCAGCATGCAACATAAGATAGAACAGGACCAAAAACAATGACATCTACCACAGTCTGTACATAGGCCAAGGTACATATTTGCAATACACACATTGACAACAATCACCATAAGTACACAGACTTTACTACTGTACACACTATGACAGAATGTCCAGGTTTTGTCCTCAAATATAACCCCTACTATACATGACATGTCTAGCAGTCTGGTATTTCACTTTCTTGTTATCATATATGAATTCAATAAATAATGGTGTACTGAACATATGCACCTCTTACTGCATGACATATGTACAAAGGTTGACGGAGTTGTGGCTGGAGGCACAAACACAAGGCCAGTATTGACATGTTGCTGTGATAACTATATACATTTACTAGTGTAACAGGGTTTGTTGTGACATATGAGACTACACTTTTTTATAATAAATTTGTTGGTGGATATCGTGGTTGTTGCTTTTTTCCAGTTTTTCCTGTACCTTGGTTCATTTGTTGTGACATATGTCTTATGAGGGATATGAAGTTAGTAACTCTCATGGCTGTCATCATGTACTGACTGCAATCCTCAGACTATGCTACTACATTTATAAAGTTAGGTAATCTGTGAGTAACACAACACATGTAAGACTCGAAACACTGGCCAGCCTGCAGATAGCCCTACAGGTGGGAGTTTCCTCAACCACATAACACTGTCATGACAGTTATTAAATTATGCAGACAAGCCATAGCCTCACAAACCTTGTTAAACCAACATTACTTCAAATGCAATAGAGCAAGACTTACATTCTGTAGACATGTTTGGAACATGCCCCTCCTGTTTGTTGGCCTGTCTCCACAGTGTATGTTGTAAGAGGTATATCCCGCTATCCTCTGTGATGCTGTTTGCCAAACACTGACATGAAGACCTGCACACAGTGAATGAAAAGGGCCAACACCCACATGATGTTCCTAGTTATACGAGTGTGTTTCCATGCAATTGGCTATGGGAATGTTATCATAGCTGTTCCATATGCAATCAGCTAGTGGGGGACTGCAATTCATGCACAGGCCATCAGCTGAACATGAGCAACACTTGCAAAATGTAAGCTGCTGCCTAAGCAAAGCAGGTGCACTTCTCCACATCCACCAGAGAGGGAGTGAGAGAGACAGACAAAGTAAGAAAGGGAGGGGATAGGAGAGTAAACACTAAGCATGCTTGTGTCACACACTTATCAGTACAGGGTTTCAAACCCCTACCTGACTATGTAGTGCTATTACATTTCTATGCAGTTATTGCATGTGCCACAGAGCTTACACGTTGAAGAACTGTCCAAAGGTATATTTGAAGGTGAGTGACATCAGCAACAGTGATAAAGGAGGGATAAGGTAGGTGTAGTACATGTGCCTGTCCACAAGAACAGGTGTCAAGGACAACTCACCCATACTCTCGCAGGGACTCCCACACATTGTCACAGTTTGTAGGGTTTAGGATTAGAATTCCTAACTAGCTAGTTTGCTACACTACAGTATTACGCAGGTATCACATGCACCACAAAGGTTATCAGGCTGATATATGGGCAAAGGGTATGTCAAGGTGACTGACATCAGAAGGCATGTTTCAGTAGGGCAATGGGAGGTGTAGTGAGTGTGAATGGCTTACAAATCATTAATCTCCACACACTCACACACACACACACACACACACACACACACACACACACACACACACACACACACACACACACACACACACAGACACAGGTTTGCCAGTACTGACATGCATGGGTTCATTGCTTCACATGTGTGTAGTGGTTGACTGTGCCAGAAGGCTATACAAGGCTAGGCAAAGGGTATACCTTGGCATCAGACCACATGACAATGGCCTGCAGTGTGGCACAGGGGTGTAGTCTCTGGATTGGCCCACACAGGTGGGTATTGTATTCACCATCGACTCATTTGGGTTACTATTGTGGTTGGCCAGTGCTGTGCAATTCTTGCCATGTATGTGTTCTATATTCTATAACATGGATGGTGTCCGGGATGTGCACATGTCCCACATGCATGTTCTGTGACATGTGGAAATGTACTTGGGGTGTCTGGGATATGTTGTGTGGACAGATGGTTATCATCTGATGTGGCATTCCTGACCTCATGTGCTGAGAACTGGCAATGGAACTCAGGTTGACCCTGCACCTACATTGACAGCATGATACAGGTATTCACTGGTGTTAGTGGCATCTGTCCATACAGAGCATATGTATAAGGCATAGTATTTCCTTTGTGGGTTACATTTGCTGATTCTATAGTTGTCGCAGGCATCCAGTGGGGAACATAGCAAAAAATCACTGTATGCAATGATTTGCCTGTTGTAGGGATAGGACAGGGTGCTATGCCCTTTGTAGTCCACTGCAATCCCACTATGATTACTATCTGTGGGCAATATGCCGTGAACTACCAACATATTGGTTGTTGCCTAGCCAAGTGTGTGTATGAGACATGGGTGGATGGTGTTCTCTGTTTAATACAAAGGTTGCCTATATTGTTCCCCAATCCATAATGTCACATGTAGGGGTATGGATTGTCTACACCAGCCTCTCTGCTGTTTGACATCTATTGTCCTTGTAGGGTAGAAATTGTGACATACAATAGGCCCACTATATAAGAAATTTGCAAAACCTGCTTCACAAATAGTCCTGTTATTACACAATCACAGTTACCTCCCTACAAGATACTGATGACAAACACACACAGAGTCTCAAAGTTGCCATGTCTGGGATTAGAACTCCTACGTCACACTATAGAATTACACAGTTATAGCATGCACCATGGAGCTTACAGGGATGCTGTTTCACCAAAGGTGTATTTCAAGGTGAATGACATCAGTAGGCTTGTCAAAGTAGGGCAATGGAAAGTGTAGTGACTGTGAATGGCCACAAAAGCATTGATCCCTACACAGACAGACAAACACACAGTCTCACAATTGCCATGTCTGGGATAAGAACTCTTACCTAACTAGTACATCACACTATAGCAATATGTAGTTATAGCATGTGCCACAGAGATTAGAGGGCTCCTTCTTTTCCAAAGGTGCATTTCAAGGTGAATGACATCAGCAGGCTTGCCAAAGTAGGGCAATGGAAAGTGTAGTTCATAGGTTCATAGGTTGGTACTAGGTTATCAGCCCTAGGGGCTATACAAGTCTAGCCATAACAATTCCCTGGCTATTTCTTCCCACAATATTTACTTCCCTGGACCCCTGTCTAGCAGGGCGACTGACGTGATCCTGGGGTGAATTTCCTATCTCCCATCCAATCGTCAAGGTTCCTTTTGAAGAGGGCCAAAGAGGCACTCTGCTTGACATGTATGGGCAGTCTATTCCAGAGTCTGGGGAGTCTGTGGGTCAGGAACCCATCCCTCCAGCATGTTTTGTTCATTGTGATGACAAGGTTTATATCCCTTGAGCATGTGGCTCTGAGGGATTGGGATTTCTTTAAGTGTAGCATGTCCAACAGCTCTGGGTTTGACATGGCCTTGTATGTTAAACAGAGATTGCCTCTGAGTAGATGATATGTGACAGAGTATAGCTGGATGATTTTTATATGGTCAGCATAGGGCATCTGCTTTAGGTCTGTGATTCTTTAGTGAGGTATTTCTGCAGCCTTTCTAGTTGTTGCAGATGTCTTGAGAGGTACATACCAAATGGGGCATTGTATTCTATAATGGGTCAACTGAGAGATGACTACAGTGGGATGATGACCTCCTTTTTTCTGGATGAAAAGCCCTTAGTGATGAGGTGTGCCACATAGGCGGATTTCCTGACTGTTGTGGCAATGTGGTTATCAAAGTTGAGACCACTGTCCACCTGTATCTCTAAGTCTCTTATTACATTTTTGGTGTTTAGTGTACTGCCACCTATGTGCTAATTCATGGGTACATGTTTCTTCCCAAAGGGGATAACTATAC
Source organism: Protopterus annectens (assembly GCF_019279795.1). Taxonomy (NCBI): domain Eukaryota; kingdom Metazoa; phylum Chordata; order Ceratodontiformes; family Protopteridae; genus Protopterus; species Protopterus annectens. The sequence goes on along the minus strand of NC_056729.1, from coordinate 1,176,877,300 downwards.
ATTTCTTGGCATTGAGCTTGAACCCATGGCTCTGGCACCAAGCATCTGTTTCTGTAAGGCCCTTTTGTAGAATATCCACATCATTTGGGGATTCAATAATGGCTCTCAGTTTGCAGTCATCTGCGATCTTTGTTAGCCAGATTCCCTTAGTGTTGGCCTGTACTTCAGAGCAGTAGATGCCAAACAAGAGTGGTCCCAGGACTGAACCCTGAGGTACTCCAATTGTCACTTTTCTGGAGCTGAATTTGGAGTTGGTTACTTTTACAGTGCGGGTTCTGTCAGTAAGCCAGTTGGCGACCCATCGAGTGACATAGGGATTAATGCCCAGCTTAGTATGTTTATCTGTGATTCCAGACTGGAGGATGCTGTTGAAGGCCTTGGCAAGGTCCAGATAGGCTGTGTGGACCGCCTTACCCTCATCCATAGCTCTGGAGACTGATTCGAAGATGTCAATCAAGTTCAGGAGACAAGATCGGCCCTTCACAAACCCAACCTGGGTGTGGTCCAGTGTCTGAAGGTTGCCAATGTCTTTGTTTATAAGTTTCATGATAATATGTTCCATGGTCTTGCAGATCAGGCTCGTCAGACTGATGGGGTGGTAATTCCCAGGATCCAAGGTGGATCCCACTTTGTGGAGTTGGATAACTGTAGCTGTGCACCACTCAATGGGCACAGAGCCTGAGGTAAGGCTATGATTAAACATGGCACTTAGGTGAGGTGCCAGTTCATTTTGTAGTTCATGTAGTACACAACCCGGGATGTTGTCTGGTCCCATGGATGCTGTATTCTTTAGCTTTGGAGAGTGTGGTTTTTACCCATGTGGCCATTATTACCGGAATCTGGCAATCTTTTGGTATTGAGATGGACCCTTTAGGGGGTAAGAGGGGGGGTTTAGTTGGCACTGAATCGATCTGCCAGGATATTGGCAATATCCTTGGGATCAGTATATTTAATGTCATTCTGTTATAGCTCAGAGAAGATCTGAGCATTGCCATTTAGATTCCTGAGATAGCTATAGAACGGCTTGCAGTTGTCTTTGGAATCTTTGGCTATATTCTTTTCTTAACTAGCTTTGGAGGATTTTATGAGGGATCTCAGCTTCTTACTGAGGCTGGTAAGGGAGTTTTTTGCATCCTGGGATTTTCCTATTTTCTGCAACAGTTTCTTCCTTTTGTTGTAAAGTTTGTTTATGGCAGGGGACCACCAGATTGGCTTCATTTTCTTGGAGGAGAGCATCTTGGTTCTATTTGGGATTGCACAATTCATGTATCAGTGGATGTGCTCGTACAGTACCTTAGTGTAGGCTTCAGCAGTCAAACTTTCAGTTCCTGTCTGCATGGGTGTCATGAAGTTTGTCATTTCTGACTTGTGTAGCATGAAGTTGGCTTTGGAGAAGTTTTTTACAGTGGTTTCCTTACTGGGGGTGTGTGGGTGGGATATGGATGTCAAGGGTGATTAGCTTATGGTCAGACTTGACCACCGAGGGGGTGACCATAGGTGTGGAGCATGGATTTCCCATGTTATTAATGACCAGGTCTAGGATATTGGAGCCCCTTTTGGGACTATGGGTTAGTTGATCCAGGGTATTGGGAATTATGAATTCCAAGAACCGTTGGGCAAAGGTGTTGGTACACAAGTAGTTTTCCCATTTAATGGCAGAGTAGTTGAAATCACCCAGTATTAGGGTGTTTGGTTGTATCTTAATATTTTCCAGTATGTTTAGAAAGGTATAGTGAGAATCTTGGGGCATGGTGGGGGATCTGTAGCAAGCTATACAATTTGGATTGCAGTCTTATCTAGTGTTAGGTGCACCTGGAGAATTTCAGACCCATTGTGTTGGGCAACTAGCCTGGTGGTGTGAATATCCTTGGTGAATATTGACACTCCTCCACCTTTAGTGTTTCGGTCCTGGTTTGGTGGCCGATAGGTGTGGTAAGAGTTGTAGCCTAGTATTGCAAGAGTGCTTTCTGTAGCCTTGAACCAGGTCTCTGTTACTGCACAGATATCAATGTTCTTCATTTTTAGGAGTGCCTAGTGACTGTGAATGGCCAGAAAAGCATTGATTCCTACACACACACACACAACCAAACACAGAGTCTCATAGTTGCCATGTCTGGGATGAAAACTCCTACCTAACTAGTAAATCACACTATAGCATTACACAGTTATAACACATGTCACAGAGCTTATAGGGCTACTCTTTCCCCAAAGGTGAATTTCAAGGTGAATGACATCAGCAGGCTTGCCAAAGTAGGGCAATGGAGAGTGTAGTGTGTATGAATGGGGCATAAACCATTCATCTGGAAGCACCCACACAACACTCGATCATACACAGGTTTACATTTAACAGGTACATGTATACAACTGCTAGATGAATAATGACTTGAACAGTCATGTTACACAGTTATCACAAGCACCACAGACTCTATAGTGCTGAGGGATACCAGAGGCAAATGTCTACAGTGACTGACATTTGCACATCATGTGGTTTTAGCCAATTGGATGTGTGCTTGGTGGGACAGGCCTCATGATGGGAGGCTCTTTGTCACTGTCTGTCACTCTCTTCCACACATCTATGTATGTGTAATTTTGGCCTATTATAGTGTGTTGTCCTTGGATATATGTGGGTATTCCTATCCGATGTGTGTGCAAAGCATGACTGGTGTGCAATGTGGAGTGTGTGCACAAACATCTGCAACTGTCAAATATGTATAGTCCACTGTTGTTGCTAGACATGAGCTTCATTTCTTTGTGTGGGAGCATGCCTAGTATGACCTTTCATTATTTTATTGTCAGACACGGGCTTTGTTTCTCTAAGTGTGGGAGTATGTCCAGTATGACCTTCTGTATTGAATGTGTGAATCCATTCCAGGTAGGTTGTACTCCAGTGCAGGCTTTTGTGTTCTACACCTATAGCTAGCAACCTGTTTCTGCAGGATACCTGTAGATCAGTTGACAATATGGAGTCACAATGGGCAAAGGATAGTGGGTTGCTGTAGGTAATTGTGTCTGTGCTGCTTCTGCTACATGGTTTTAGTGTTAGCAGAGATATACAGACATATGTGCTGCTTTACATTGTGATGTTTTATGTCATCAACTACTGTCAGGTATACATATTTGCTTGCAGTAATTTCAGACAGCTGAGTTTCAGACTTCACACACTCCATGGTGTCCATGCCTCTACCCCCCTCTGTTATTCTATCCTCTTCCGAACATTATGCAAACATTATCTGATAAGTTCCCTATAGTTATTGCTTCATCCCAGCAGTATTTAGGGGTTAGTCCACAGTTCATGCAGTAGGACATGGTGGACATGCTACTGGGATTTGTCGACATGGCCTTGCATTTTGGTTCTGTGGACTGTGTTATGTTGTTATTTGGGAGTACATGAGATAACATACATTGGCAGTACAGGTGAGACACAGGCCTGTGTTATGTTGTTATTTGGGAGTCCATGAGATAACATACATTGGCAGTACAGGTGAGACACAGGCCTTTGACAGAAGACTGTAGGGCATTTAGTAGTGATTCAGGCCATTTGTAGCAGGCCGTTGCATTGTATCACTCCTACAGTCCTACAGTCCTAGGCTGCAAGCCACTATATTCCCCTGAGGTGACAAGGTAGGTGTGCAAGGTGTTAATGTCAATAGTTTCTGTCCTTATTGATCCAGTGGTGTGGATGCTGGCAAGGTGCTGCGTACAGCTAAGGACACACCTGCATGGGACACCTCTTCATCATGCTGCATTCTGTGGCTATTCCCATACAGAGGTGAGGGTCATATTGTACTCATTCCCAACAGCAGGGATAAGACCTGTGAGGTACCTGTGGCTGATGGTGCGGTGAGCTGGGTGGATGTGTGCTATGGAATCTACTTGCAGCTGACTCACAGATATATGTGAGGCATTCCACTTATGCTGGCTTGCGCAGGGACATCAGCAGTTTCTCAGTACTTCATACCTGTGACTTTTGTGATCTGCCAGTGTTTGGCCAGACGACATCAGTATTCCATACTACAATCCCAACTAATGTGCTGCTAACCTGTATGTTCAATTCCAAAGGTGTGTCCATTTGACAGTAACATTTTATACACTCTATGTCTAGGGTGCTTCCACCTGTGTACTGTTTGTGTGTCTGGGTCCACATTCATGCCATGTCCATCTTTCAGATGGTGACAGATATTACATCCAAACAATTAGTATGGCTTACTGCTGGAATGTGTCTTGCTCGGATGCATTGTGTTTGGCACTGCAGTTGTGAAAACTTGTCCCTGTCATCGGCAGTACTGGCCATTGGCCACCAGGACAAAACCCACCATGCCTACATCATGACCACTCTCACACAATATATGACGCACACCAACCTAACACATACAGCCCTGCATATTGTACACATGCTACAATCTATCCTGCTACTTTGGCTGGCTCAGGTAATCTGTGCTCCACTGTTATTATACCTATATATACATGTTACTACATTTCTACATAGGATTGTGAGGGGGGGGAGCACACCTAACAACTGTATACATTTGCTATGACTGTACTGGTATTTCAGGTACTCCATTTCATTCTGTATTCTAACCTGTCATGCAGACTAGAGGCATATCAGTGTACTACAGTTCTTAGGTTTTATTGACCTACATTTCAGTTTCAGACTTCTTATCCTTCAGAACTAACATCCCACTGCCTGACCTGTTGTAGTCTGTCTGTGTAGGTCTGGAGGGGGGCTGTTCTCCATAGCCATCAATCAGAGGCCTTAGCACAGCCTTTCTTTGTGTTTGTCTATGCCTGTCCTGCTGGCTGAGACAGTTGTTGGGTATGTGAGCCTCAATCACTTGCATGTGTGTGTCCTATGGACACACATTTGGCCCACCACATGTCCTGCAGTGGGTTTTGTTACCTTGTCTATTACTGGCTACTATGTTGACACCAGTATTTGTTACAGATTTCATGCTACCGATATAGGTGTCTACTATCTGCTGGCATCCCATTCAGCCACCCGATTCCCTTGCATGCTCACATCCATACCATTCAGGAATTGATAGGGAGAGTGACTTATCTTGTGGCTGTGCCAGTATTGAGGATGGGGCTGGAGGGCTGATTATGTCGTATGCACATAGTATACTCCCTATACATGGTTAAGCACAGGTAGTATCATGCTTGGCATCCATTTTACTGTATGTGTGAGTTAAAGAGAGGTGCCATTCCCTGAGTTCCTATCATGTCAGTGTATATGCTATGCTTAGCCTCTTTGCCAAGGCCTGGGCATACTGGGCACGCCTCCTTCTGCTTAATGGGGCAGGCTTAGGTTGTTCCTCCTCTGAGTCACTCTGTGCCTGTGCAAGCCTTGGCAATGGCAGGGGGCTGTGTGGCCCTGCCCCATACTGTTTCTGTTGCAGCTGTTTCCGCAGGATCATATTGTGTAGCATGGCACATACGATGACAATTTGGGTACATGTAGCTGGTGAGTACTGCAAGGCTCCACCAGATATGTCCAGGCACCAGAACCGTGACTTGAGCATCTCAAACACATGCTCTATTATGATTCTGGTCTTAGCATGTGCCTCATTATGGAGTTCTTGTTCGGGTGTGAGTGCATTTCTGATGGGTGTCATTAGCCACTGCTCCAGTGCATAACCAGCATCCCCCACTAGGTGGCCTTATGGGATGTCCCCACTGGCAAATCTCTGTTACAGCTGTGTCATATGCCAGATGTGGGAGTCGTGATAGCTTCTAGGGCTGCCAGCATACACATTTATTATAATGCCCTGGGCATTGCACATGACCTGGGAGTTGATGGAGGGGAAGCCCTTGCGGTTTTTGTAGACTCTACCCTACTCGCCGGGTGGTGCTTTGATGTGTATGTTCGTGCAGTCCATATCACCCACTACCTCAGGGTATTCTGCTATTTGGTGGAAGAGAAGCATATTGCTGGTTAATGCCTCACGGGTGTTGAGGAAATATATGTGCTCACCAGCACGTGCTGACATGGCATCCAGGAACTGGTGGAGTGCCCTGGATGCTGATGCCCGTGAGATCCTTATGATATCCCCAATTGGCCTTTGGAAGGTACCTGTGGCTAGTATTCTTAAGTCTACACATACCTTGGTATCCATTGGGATGGGTTCCCCTCTGTTGGTTCTGTGTGTGAGGCGTAGCCGGCACAGCTCAACAATTTGCTGTAGAAGGTCCCTGTCCATCCAATAGCACTCCACTATCTCCAGCTCATGTAGCCTACTGCTGTTTTCCCTTCCCATTGCCTTCCTGTTTAAGCCCAGGGGCACGCTGTGCAAACACAGTACTCAGATGTTAAAGGATTTGCTATTTCCTTGTTTACTTTTTTTTTGTTTAAACCCCGGTGCGTGGCGTACACACCTGTTTAGGCAATGTAAAGAGTGCTGGGCAGCTTCAGACACACCCCCTTCCTTAGATCTACTAAGCTAAGGGCAAACCCGAGCCACAGAGCTCCAATAAGCTTACAGTATGCCTGACACACCCATCTATGATGTCAGCTAACTCTTTGGTTTGCACCATGGTTTTCCTGCACCTACATGGTTGGGTGGAGGCTAGCCATGAGGGGACATCTGTGATTCAGTATTATTCCCCTCATTTGCATAGGATTGCCTGCTAATGCCTAGTTACAAGTCCCACACTGAGCCTTCCTCCTTAGCAACCACTGTTCACTGGCCTTGTTGTCTTCTGTCTGCCATTGAGTATAATGGCAAAATTGTGATTTTGCAGAAAAAGTTTTTTTCGGGGTTTTACTTGTATTTTCTAACTGATCTCTTTTGCACGCCGCTGCCCTATGCTTAAATGGATGAAATCGGCCAAAATAAATAAATAAAGGTTTTTTTTTTTTTTTTTTTTTTTTGCAACTGTTTTCCATGCCAATGGCCATATATTTGGCCATTGGCATGCTTTCCACATTATATGCACCCTTTATTTGGAGCTGTCATGGCTCCGTTTTGTAGTTTGCAGAAATGTACTCGGTTACTAACCGAGTAAATTTCTGCAGGTTACACTAATCCTGCACGGATGGTTGCCAGCTTCCTGGATCACTAATTCACCTCATTTGCATGGTTTTCACCTGCAAATGAGGTAATTAGCATATAGAAGCTGTGTCCATGCAGGAATAGTGCAGGAGCGCTCATGGATGCCCCGGGAGCTTGTTCCTGGATCTTTCAGTGGCCATATTGCCTCCAGCATCTCCTGCACTATTCCTGCATGCTGTGCAGAGCCTGCTGAATCCTGGGGACTGTCTTTTGCTTATTATCTAACTTGTATCCATTGACATCTTAGCATATGTTTCAAAATGTTATGATTATTTACTTTTAGACAGGAGGAAGTAACCTGGAAAGTTCTTAGAATATTAGAACTCCTGCAGGATCATGAAAGTGCTCATGATTTCAAGCTTCAAGCTGGTCCTCATGACAAGGGCTTACAAATGAACAGTTTATCAGCCACAATTTGCACAAAAACATTCACAACTGAATCCAAGCCACCTCCACTCCAAACATAAATCCCCCAAACCCTTCCAAACTACTAAAAAAAACAAAAAAACATTTCAAGGTATGTTAACTACTAAAAAGCTATTGTATTTAAAGAAACAACATTTAATGATTCATTAAGCACTATTTGCATGAGATGTTGAATGTAATATAGCAGACTGTCATTTTTAAAGGAGACATACAATATAAACTTACATTAAAAGAATGACAGTTATGTGTGATCCAGGTTTAACTTATTAAAGTGTGAGTGTTACTCTAACTATTTGATATCATTCTGATAATAAATTTTTTATAAATATATATATATATATATATATATATATATATATATATATATATATATATATATATATATATATATATATATATATATATATATATATATATATACATATAAAGGTCTATATTTTTTATACTTTGTTTATAATATAGTATGTCTTTCCTGGGTGCTATTGCATGTCAAGTATACTATCAGCAGCACACTACTGGACCATTTTAAGAACCCAGAATGTAACTTAACATGCATCTTTAGTGTCATTTATTGCATCTTGTATTACATTTAATAGTACCTTACTTAACTATGCCAAGATATTAGAATGTGTGCCTTCTAACATAAGTTCCATCACAATAATGATTAACTTTTAATAAGGTGAGTTTAAACCTTTTAAACTCTAAGTGAAAATAAGTGACTTTAATTTCATATCTAGCTAAAAGAATCAAACTCTACTACCATTTTAAAAAGGGAACTATTAACCATTTGAATCAGGGAAAGAAAGAAATAATTTACTTTGTACAAAGTGATATGCAACACCTTTTCGTAAGTATTCAAGCACTTATTCAAATTAGTAAGAATTCGTAAACACGAAATGCATTGATTTTCTTTTGTCCTTCAGTTTTTTACTGTTTTTATCTTTTATTAACCAACCGTCTCTTGTTACATTTCTCTTCAAAGAAGCGGATAGATTCCAGTCCATTTCTTCTGCTTTTTCTAGGATATTATTTTTCTGTATAAAGTCCATTGCATCTTCTGAGGCATTAAAAATCTTCTTTCCTTCTGGAAGGTGAATTCTTATTTTTACTGGAAACAAGATTTCTGCTTTAATATTGTTTTTCTTTAAGCTTTTAAGAAGTGGCACATATACTTTTCTCTTGGACATCACTAATGTAGAATGGTCGTTGTCAAATCCTATAGTATTGCTTATAATTTTACCTGGATAATTAGCCCATGCAGCTTTTAAGACTAAATGCTTATCTTGACTTTAGAAACAAATTAGGATCACTGACTATGGTGAAGGTGGGAATTTTTTAAAGATGAATTAGAAAGTGATTTACATATGTGCCCTTTCAATGCCAAAGGAAAAGCTTCAGGCAGATTCAAAGTTTTAGGCAGCAAGATATTAAGGAATTGAATCATACTGTCTCTCTCTTCTTTTTCAGAAATCCCATAAATCCTGATGTTATTCCTTCTAGATCTGTTCTCTAAGTCCTCTGTTTTATCCTGGAATAAGTTGTTTTGTTTCAGAAAAAATTCAGTTTTATTCTTATTTTCAAATAATCTTCCATAAAAATCAGACATTGCCTCTTCTATACTTAAGATTTGTGATTAGGGTTTATATTATATGAATGAAAGTTCATATAATCGAACACTCTAATGAGTGAAAATTCTGAAAATCGAAAACAATGTTGTGGGGGGCTATGCCCCCCACACCCCCACTAAATATATATACCAACTCTGAGATCATACTACAGTGAGGAAAGGGCAAATGCTCCAATCTTCACTATACTGCAATCCCACAGCATGCATCTTGATGTCCAGAATTTTTGCTCATTAGAGCGTTCGATTATATGAACTTTCGTTCTTATAATATAGACCCTGTGATTATTGTTGTTTAAGAGATTCACTCACCTCTTCAGCTTGTTTTTTGCATTCATCTTTGAAATTGTCCATTTTGCTTTCTAATGATTTTACCTAGTATAGCCTGTATGTCTTTTTTCATAGTACTTTCCTGTACACTGGGCTTAGAGTGGCTCATTCTGAGACAGTTCTTTCTAGTTTTCTTGACAGGGAAAAGCAATTAAAAGAATTTCATACTTGTTATTTTTGTAGTAAATCTTTCAGCAGATGTTCAACTATAAATCCATTAAGTTTTGAAATGTTCTATTTCAGTTTTTTCGTAAAAATCCTTTCAGAGACGTTAAAACATAGCAGAGCTAAAAAACAGTTCTGTTAATTGCTCACCATCTTGGCCAAGCCCCCTTTCCTCTCTTTTTCTAATGCTGATCATCCACAGCACTGCACTTTTGCAGAAATTCCATTAAATTCCATTGGCATGTTTGAAAGAGGTGTTGCTCAAAATGGTGGCAGTATTTTATATCACACTATGGTAGAACATTTCACATGGCAGGAATAACGATCAAGCCAGATTGTGCATGTCTGTGAATTTCTTGCACCACCCATAGGTATCATTGAGAGCCTTTGATATCCATTTAGTGCAAGGAATGTGACAGTTACACTTATCCACGAAACCTGGGAATGCATGTAATGCCATGGTGCAGCACTACAGTATGTGACTCGTAATTCAGAAGCATGCATCCATCTGAGTGAGTTTACCATATTGCTCCTCACAAATACCAAATGAACAACCATCGCTGCTTCATCTAATGTGAACTGCAGAGCTTCTGAGCAGTGTGCATGAAGAGCAACATTTTTCCTTCCTTTTTGTGCTCAAGGATTTCAAGTAGTTCCTGCTGGGATGGTATGATGACTGCCTTTAAAAAAAGTCAGTTCTTGGTTCAAACTGGGATAGGTGTTATCTGATGAGAAAGGTATCAGCTGTACAGAGAACAGTGCAGGCTTTGCTACAATGACCTAAGAAGGTAACACCCTTGCCTACTTTCCCATTTGAGTGCAGGGGTTTGGTAGATACAGCCTGATGTGTATTGCATTTTATGTGTTTATCTCATACCGTGTTATACATTATATGTCATCCACCTATGTTGAACTCTATTTCATTTGTTTTCCAGCCAGTGGCGGATAAACTGTACCTTGGGCGCTGGGCTGTTTTTTAATTATGGACCCGCCCACTTTTTTTAGGACCATGGATAAATTCACCTTCCTGATTGTTTTAAAGGTATACTTATCAGCCAGATTGGTTGACATTATATGTGTTAGGTAATAAAGCAGAACTTGTTAGAATGTGTTTTAGGTTTGTAGACTTGAATGTTTTTCCAGGAAAAAGTTAAACAAAATGTACTAATCAAGAATAACAGAACTGACGATTTTAGAATATGACAACCATCATAAATGACCGCTCAGACTGCTGTCATTACAATTTGTCAATGATTGTGCTCATCAGTTACAGTTTATTGAATTTGCATGCCTTTCATGCCTGAATGTGTTAAAAATGGCTACAGTCCACTATTATACAATTTGCTTTACACAAATGCACATTATTTTTGAAATACAGACTAATTGCTATTTAACTTTATCAGAGCAACAGGATCAGTTATTTTCATCCACAGACAGCTCCTGTTATAGCTGCATTTTTAACTGTGTGCACAACAGATGCTTAGCTAGAACAAATAATAGCAGCTATAATGGGCAGAGTAACATATTTCAGGTTTATGTTGTATAAACACATGGTAGGCACCTGAAATTATTCTAACTATATTCACACAATTGCACACTCGTCCTACAAGGCAAAATTAAAGACTGTTTCAAATTAGCAGATGAGAACTCACATTACTTTTGTCCACAGTTGGTTCCCACACCTCTACAACTTTAGCCACTTTGTTGACTGTTTACACCTATTATTGTCGCTAAGAAATACATTACATTACATTTAATTTATTGCGAGCTTTGGATGGACTACATGAATCTGTATAAAGGTTACCATCATCACTCAGTAAGACTCAATCATGTGCAGCACAGTTTTAAGAGAAGAGTCCGCATGATGGTAAATTAGAAATGTTAACCACTTGACAACATATGATGTCAATATAAACAATCTCTGCAAAAGTCAAACTCATCTGAATATTCCCACATTAATGAAAACAGTTACTAATGCAGATATTGATGTTAACAGACAACTTTGCGTTTCAGTGCCCTATCCACAAATGCAGTGAGTGCTGCCTTTGAAGAATAAATGGATGATATTCTATAGCATTTCCTAAACTATGGCAGCTATACATCAGGGAATGACTGGCAAAAACAGCCACAAAGCAACCAACATTTAACTAAATGCAGAATATTTTCATTGTCTAATCTTGAGTGGGAGACAGCATCAGAATAATGTATAACAATGACTGAGTAATGAATGCTGAATATCAGGCAGTTCTGAAAATCAAGTAATGCAGACTAGGCTGAATTGACAACTATCCCAGTTGCAATTACTATAGACTGTAAAGACGGCACTGCAAAAATATTTCACTAAATGCGACATATATAGGCTTTATTACACAATGCAGACATGTCAATTAATTACTTCTTCAGAGCAAAGTATAAACCCAAATAATAAAAAACATATAGAGGTTATTTCAGCAGCTTTTGGTCAACAACCCTGCAAATCATACAAAAAACAGAAATATTACTGCACAGGGCAAGTATCTGCTTATGATAAAGTAATGTCTCCATTAAATGCATTTTAGCTTTGTTCCACAGAAGTAGTCACAGTGATAAAGTAATCTGATTCCTTCACAAAGATCAGTTTAGGTCTGCAAAGACAGAATAATAACAAAATAACAGTATTTTCATTTACAAAATATACCCATTCCAAGCAATCATAGCAACTTTCCATGCACATCTCAGACATCCAATTCTAATAAAATAGAACTAACTGAAATAACAGACACATTATATTTTAGGCTATAGTGTATACAAGTACACAGTTGCTCACCTATATCTGGTTGCTTGCCAGGAATAATTTGTCACTTCTCAGATATCTGACTATGACAAAATAAATACAAATAAAAATAAAATAACAGCCACACAATGTATTTAAAATTCCATGCAGTCATCAGCCCACATAGTCCATATATGGTTGTCAGTAAAATAAAATAAAATAAAATAATAGTCACACGAGATATTTCTAGTGTTTCACATAAAATCATAGCTGTTACCAGCTCCTACAGCTTATATCTGATTGCCTAACATGAATAATTTGTGCACGTCTGAGTGCAATGAAAAATAAAATTAAAATAATGTTAACCTAATGAATTTTAAACTCCATTTTACACAAATGCATAGGTACTTGCATGCCTCCTCAGTACATATCTAGTAATCTGACAGACTACAGTATTTTTTCACTAAATATAATTTCCATTTTCAGCAAATACCATTTGCCTAGACAAAGACATTTTTGCCACACTGTGCATATTTAGTATAGCAGTAGTGATTGTTGATTTTTTTAAGTTCTGTGGAATTTTTTTTGGAGAGGATTTTTTTTCTCCCTCCTGCATCATTCCTATGGTTCCCTATCCAGTGCCCCATGTCCATCTCTGGGTCTACCAGCCACATTCTTAACTGCAGGACTAGTTTCTTAGGGTTGGGGCCAATGCAGAGTGCATTCTGGGGCTCTGGTGGTTCATATCTGCCTAGGGAATTCCATTTATGCTATACCCTTTTTATTTCCCCCTCCTTTTCAGTCCATGTGGTACATATGAGGGCAAATATACAATGGGGACAGAGTATTGCCTTGCCTTTGTAGCAGCAGCTGTGCAGCCTTGTTCCCAACCTATTCCCCCTTTTGGTACATGACTCTTGCCATGAGTGTCACAGGAGATGGCCATGAAACAACCCACCCACTAGGGATGGTAACGCCTATCCCTTACTGCTGCTGCACAAATGCCCAAGCTGCTAATTGGACATGGGTCACTTGGGCTGTAGTCTATGCCACAGGAACACCATAGCTCTGTGTAATATTGTATGAAAATGATTCAGCCCGCTATTGGATCTCCTGCACAAACTCACTAATCTGCCTTATTATTACCTGCAGTGGTCAATACTTAAAAGTGATTTCAACATAAGCTGTTTAATCAGTAATGCAGAAAAAAAAACTGAGCTACTCAAATTTATGGAACAAGCTAACTGTACAAATTTATATCAAGCATAAAAGACTCCGATTTATTCAAAGGTTATTATTCCTGTGGTCAATCAATGATCACGAAAATCAATAGTGAAGTTGAGAGCAAGTGCCACGTCCAACTGAAAAAAAAAAAAGAAAAGAGAGGGAATAATGTTCACAAAAAGTACTTCAAACACCATTTTACACAAACACACAGGTGTGCTTTCCATCTACCAGAATCCATATCTGGTTGCCTGCTAGGAATTAAAAAAAAAGAAAAAAAAAACTTGCCTCATGCTGTAATTTCTGCTGTTTTACACAGCAACATTCCCTTTAGATTTTGTGTATTTCTTCTTTTTGCTGATGCTGCTCTGTTATTTATGGGATGGTATTGGAGCAGAAAGTCCACAAAATACTTGATAAAGTGCATTGGACTCCCACAAAGGGTACTGCAAGCTCCTGCTGTTTTCTTATTTATATGTTTGTTTATTTATTTTTAATTTTTTGGCTGGAGTAGTTCAGTCTCAGTCCAAAGAAGACCATAACAGTAATACACATTAACATCAATAGCACAACAAGATAATTCACTCCAAGCTCAGAAAGTTAGCAAAATAAATCCACCGGATGTACTTAAAACACATAAATCTATTTAATACAAATGTTTAGAACAAGCAAATTCTATCGTCAAGCGCTTTCACTAGGCTGTGCTAGCTTCATCAGAACAATTAAAACATTGATTACGTGTGGTTCCATACGAGGTTATTTTTGTTCAATAGCACAACAGGTAACATTTTTGCAAGTAGGACATAGAATAGTAAGCAATTTTAGAATATTTCAGTCGCAAATAAAACTAATGTTTTGCTACCAGTTTACAGTGTGCAAAGACTACAATTCATCATCATCTTCTTTCGGCTGTTCCCGTTAGGGATCACCACAGCAGATCATCTGTTTCCATTTCCTCCTGTCCTCTTCATCTTGCTCTGTCACACCAACCACCTGCATGTCCTCTCTCACCACATCCATAAACCTTATCTTAGGCCTTCCTCTTTTCCTGTTACCTGGTAGCTTCATCCATAGCATCTTTTTCCCAATATACTCAGCATCCCTCCTCAGCACATGTCCAAACCAATGTAATCTTGTCTCTCTGGCTTTGCCTCCAAACCTTCCAACCTGGGCTGACCATCTGATATACTTACTCCTAATCCTGTTCACCCTTGTCACACCCAGTGCAAATCTTACCATCTTTAACTCTGCCACATCCAGCTCTAATTCCTGTCTTGTTGTCAATGCCACTGTCTCCAACCCATATAACATAGCTGGTCTCACTACCCTCTTGTACAGGGACGTCGGGAGGCATACGCACTGTACTGATTTCAGTACAACTTATGTAGAAGGGGGGGTAGCATTTTAAATTTTCTTTTTTTCGCGCTTTACTGCCGATGACGTCAGCGCTCTTTAGGCAGCCAGTCAGAATGGAGCTCACCGCACATGTGCGCTTTAGGCAGCCAGTCGGAATGGAGCTCCATGCTTTCCGAGCGGGAGGAGGATTTGTTATGTTGGTCCGAGCGGTTATGTTGGTCTCACTTCATGGGAATGGAGCTCCAAATGCTTTCCGAGCGGGAGGATTCGTTATGTTGGTCCGAGCGGGAGGAGGATTCCCGAGCTGGTCTCACTTCATGGAGGGTTGGTGAGTAATATGATGAAGTGTGTGTTGGTCCGAGCTGGTCTCACTTCATGGTGTGTGTGTGTGTGTGTGTATGTGTTTTTTAGGAACTCTGTTTCACTTGACTAAATGTAACTATTTTGACATCAACAGTACCAAATGGGGCACTATTCCTCAACTAACAAAATACTTGCTTATTATTGTGGTGGGCACTAATGAAGTGTGATGCAAACAGAGGTAGAAATTAAGTAATTTTGGGGGGAAATACTTTACGATCAAGAGCTGTACCTCCAACAAGACCTATTTATGTTACAATATAGATTTAGGCCCCTTGTTCTTGTAATTGCATTGCTACCAATCTTGCAGATATGCAATAGATCAAGTAGGACTGGGTTATTTGCATCTTTATAACCCAGGCATAGAAGACCCCACAGGAATCTATAGGAGACAGAAAAGGGATATGGGCTTTGTAAATGCTCTGATTATCACAGAAAACCCATGACTTGATATTTTATTGGTGAGCCATTGCAGAGGCTTTTCATGTTGGTTTACATGTGTGGACAGGTGTATACTGAAGGGTGCATTATATTCTAGTGTGGACCTGATGAAACCTGACTAGAAGAGCATGATGACCACATTAGAAAAGATGCCACTTATAATCAGTTATGTCAGACAGAAGGCTTTTATAATGACAGTGAATATTTGGTGGTCAGAGAATAGATTGTTATCCATGAAGGTGTCTAGGTCTGTAATAGTGGTGCCTATGTTAAGAGGGAAGTTATTTACATGTGGGTGCGTGAGTTCCTGTTTGCCAAACTGTATGATAATACATTTTTTGGAATTCAGCTTTATGTCATGATGCTGACACCAAGAGTTTCTTCAAGTTATACTCACTTGGAGGATCTGAGTGTCTTCAAAAGATTTTAATAAGAGCTCCAATCATGTAGTCTTCCATAAAACTGGTTACCCAGAAGCTTTTAATATCATGCCATGCTGGACATCATAGAAGTGGATGCCAGAGCCCTGGGGTACACCACTTCTTGCAAGTCTCTTGTAAGGGTATTGTGCCATTAGTGCTAACAGAACATAATCTGTCAGTGAGCCATTTGGTAAGTCAGATGATTAGATATGGATTTATACTGAGTTTTATCAGTTTTCAATAATGGCAGAGTAGGGTATAATGTTAAAAGGATTAGCTTATCCTGACATCCCAGCCCCAAGTGCCCTACATCCACCCTTGGTCTACTGGTCATCTTCTTATCCAACTGGACTACTCTGGTATTGCTGGGGCCAGTCATAGATCCTAAGGCAACCTATGGGTTCAGCCATCTGTACTTCCAACCCCTGAGTATTTTCTTTTAATATACAGTACTTACTCCATTTCTGTACCCCCATCCTCTACATTTGAGGGTAACTCCCTCTTTGGACTATGTCTCTCCTTAGGGAGTGTTATTGATGAGCACTGCCTCACACAGGATATGCACACCCATCCCTCCTTCACTCCCTGCTACTTTGTAAGTTGTCCAAGCCACTAATCAAACCCTGATCAACTGGGCAGTACTCAGAAGTAACATTTATCTAAAGCTAGGTATTTGTCTATTCAAAGCAATGAACTAGACCAAATAACTATATAACCTTAACAGGTATAAATCTGGTTCCATTCTGTTTATAGTGCTTTATGAGATTCATGCTGTAGATTGCAATTGAAGTGAGAGAGCTAATAAGAGTAAAATACTAATCCTTTGGATTTACTGATACTGCAGACTAGTTACTGACAAGCTACTTAAAGATAACTAAAAGCTGTCACTGGAGCTCTGAGAGATCAGAATCACCAACTTAAACACATTTACTTATCCACAGTCCTTGACAGGATGTTAGACATTATCTGTTAAATGAGACATAACTGGAAGACAGTTGGAGTCAGCCCACTCAGGAACCCCCTCCTTTAGCTGTTATTTTTTGGTGGAGCCTCTTTTGTCAATACTACAGAATTTTTGTCTTGTGACGGGACACTTCTGTGTGTTTAAAAGTCTATATCTCATAATTTATGATTAATTAATTTAAACAGCATGAATCTGAATAACACTAGAGGTTTTACATGTCACAACAATGTATTTAAGATTGAAAAACATTTTAAAGACGCAGACACTGGATTAAATCTGATGCATTTGTTTTGCATTATAGTTACCGCTGCTGGAAATTGTGTACTGGGACTCCTGAGTTCAGACATATGAATCTGATGACTGAAATTTCTAGAAAATAAGAACTCCTGTCACAACTGATTATAGATGAAATTCCACACACTTAAGATATGTGCTAAGAGAAATATATTTTCTGACGATACTTTGCATTATATTCTCCAAAGCATACTCCTGCGTAGGAAGTAATCCCAGTATACCAGCTGTCTTCACCTTTAAGTTAAATGATAAAAATAAGCTAACATTTGTTCTGGCTTAAGCAGTGCACCGCATCCCTAATCTTCTACAGTAACCCCCCCCCCCACTGAGTGATGAGTATTAATGACCAGTATGGTGGGTCTAATGCTGTTTGTCCTCTGTGGCTGATTACCATTTTTTGGGCACGTTCCAGTAACATAATACCAATTGCAGATTTTTGCCTCATATTTGATCTGATCAATATCTGTATGTATCTGTGGTTTTTAAATATTGCAATGCTTGAAATTTGATGGTGCAGTGGTAGCAACGTAGCATTGATGCCTCACAGCTGTAGGTTCTTGGGTTTGGTTCTTGGCTGGGGTGCCTTCTTTGTGTGTGGGGGGGTCTGTATCTTCTCCCTGGGTTTGCTTTTATGTCCTCCCATGTTACAAAGACATGTCTGCATTAATTTTTCCTGGGCCTCTGCTGAGAATTGTGTTTTTTTTTGTTCCAAGTCAGACTGTCCTGATTAACAAATTGACAGGCATTTAAATTTCAGACTTCAGGTTTCTGAATGTTTACTTCCTTACATATTTGATGGTGCAGTGGCAGTATTGTTGCCTCACAGCTGTAGGTTTTCTGGTTTGATTCTTGGCTGGGGTGCCTTCTGTGTGGAGTCTGCATCTTATCCCTGTGTTTGTGACATAGTAAAACAACTTTTTATTCTAGCAATAAATATATACTAACACAACCTTTTTATAGCAATTTTTTAAGTTTATGACTATTTGAAATTTGTCCTTATTTTTGGGACTGTAATACCCTGTTATTGGCTTTGTCCAGGTTTTTGTGCTAAGGTTGACAGCTATGGCAAGAACTGAATTCACTGAATATGTTTGAGGGCTGTATTCCCTCATTACTGGGTTTGTCCAGGTGTTTTGTGCTAAGAGGTTGACAGCTATGGTGAGAACTGAATTCATTAAATGATAGCCATTTAAGTTTCAGTCTTCCTCTCTTTCACAAAGCAGGTGATTTGGCATAGTGGTATGTTGTTCTGACTATTTTGCACAGTGACCTTGGCAGTAAAATGTATGATGGTAACACATCATTTTATTCTAGCAGCTTTCCAAGATTATACAAGCAATGTTTAATGTGTTCCTGTTTTTTGCCCTTTTGACCCACCCCAATAAATTTGGCTTTTTCCAGACTTCTTGTGCTGCGAAGTTGAGATGTAGTTGAGTATTGCGTAGATTTTACAAGGAACTGAGAGCTGCAGGGGAAGAGAAGTTTAGTGCTGATTATGCTAAGTCGGCTCACGTTGCTAGTAGCACAAAATATGTACTTGCTTTTAATGTAGAAGGTTGTTGGTTCTACTCCCATAAGGGGTGAATGCTGCTGTACTGAAAGTTAAGACACTAACTATGAGCCTGTTATCAGTTTGCCATCCATTTTCTATTGCAATATTACTAGCTTATTATTAATGTAATTTAGGCAATTTATTCCTCAGGGGCATCAGACACTATTTTTCGGTGAAGTCATGAAATATAAAGGTGATTGCTAGCAGCAACCTCTTCATTAGTTAGATTTATTTAACGTGGAATTATTTAGATGACTTTTTTTACTACTTCAGAGATTGTGCATATTATTTACTGATAATGGTGGACTGTAGAAGTTTGACTAGACTTTTATGATGGAAACGTTCTGAATTGGGCAGTTTTGTTTCATTGTTTACTGGAAAAATGTTCAAAGCAATAGGAAGGTGTATCAAAGAGCACATGTATGTTTCATATGCAAGGGGCCTATGATTTAAAAGCAGCCCAGAATTAATTTTTATCTGCCACGGGTAAAATGTATTTTTCTTTGAATGTGGGTTTTAATGTTGTTTCAACGAATGTGAGTTTCAAGGGCAGAGAAGTTTTAATGCCAAGTTTGTTTAGCAGATGTCTTAGTGTTTGTGCTGTAAAATGCAAAATAAAACTTTCAAATGAAGTTCAAATCATCATAGAAGTAAATCAGTATGCACATTAGTGTTTATGGTAAATGGAGTGAAATAGCAAAGTAATGGATCATTGGAATGGCTGCAGGGGAGGCTCCATTCGACCATGGTTTTGTGAGGGGGAAGGGCGGCAAACTTAGACAGCCCCAGCTGAACTATACCTCCCAACTGTCCAGATTTTCAAAGAATGAATCGATTTTTTGCTTCTTATTTTTGGTTTGTTCCTCAATTTGTGGTTTTCTGGCAAATGATTTAGGAATTAAGTCACTAAATAATGACACACTAGTTTCAGACTTTATAACCTTCAGAAAAATGCATGCTAAAATAAGACCTGTTCTATCAACTGTCCCAGTTTATACAAGAGCAATTTTAGTACTGTTTATATGTTCCTCAATATATTTGGCCTTGTCCAGATTTATTGCATTAACAGGTTGAGAGGTACATGCAAATTGCTTTATAGAATTAGGCATAGCCAAACCTCAACTGTCCCTGATTTTGGCTCAAAATGTTGCTCTTCCCTAATGATCCCTCCACAAAATATCAATTTTGGAAGAAAACATAGAGGGTTTACTTTACTTTTATAAATAACTGTAATGATCAGAGTTATACATTACTTTTATTTCAGAAATGCATGTAGATTCTCTAATTTTGTCAGCTGCTCTAAGTTAACTGTGCTCATATTAAAATGGTGTCCCTCCTTTGACAGGTTCCCAGCTGTATTGTCTGGCAATTTTATATTTTATATTTTTGCATCACATTTTTGGTCCGTTTTTCATAAAATTGCAGTTTTCTGGCAAATTAGTGGCAAATTGTTAAAGACTGAAGTTAGAAAATAATGCAGACATTTCAGTTTCAGATTTCATACCTTTCAGAAAATTTGTACTGATGCAAGACCTACTACTATTCTATTATCTTTCTAAGTTTATAAGAGCAATATTTAAAAAAAATGTCCTTATCTTTGGGCCTTTGCCTCAGTTTTATTTATGGGTTTGTTGCTGTAAGAGGTTGAGAGGGTGTGTGTGTGTGTGTGTGTGTGTGTGTGTGTGTGTGTGTGTGTGGTAGGTAGCATACCTCTCAACTGTCCAAATTTTGCAGAATGTCCAGATTTTTGCCCCATATTTTTTGTCTGTTCCTCATAAATTTTGTGATTTTCTAGAAAATCATTGAAGGCTGAAATTGCTAAATAATGACAGACATTTGAGCTTCAGACTTCATGTCCTTTAGAAAAATTCATACTAACACAAATCCTGTTATTCTAGCAACTTTCTAAGTTCACGAGAACATTATTTAATATCTGTCCCTGTTTATTTTAGGCTTTGTCCATATTTCTTGCACTAAGAGGTAGGTAGGGGTGTGTGTGTGAATGAAACATCCTAGTTAGTGGTAGCAGGTGGTTAGTAATTTACTCAAGCTCAAAACCTGTAACTTAGTTACAGAAAACAAAAGCATAAAGTCTCTACCCCAACTACCATGCTGCATTTTTCAAAGAACTGACATTTCAGGTTAATTTTCAATTCAAGGAACCGAGTTTGAGTGAATTTATATTATATTACTGAAGAGGCATTACAGCGAATGCCTCTTCATCGACACTAAAAGAGCGAACCGTGAATTACGAGAATGGCCGTAGCTTGGCTGGGAGGGGGGTAGCAGTTTGAGAGCTGTCAGTACAAATTTGAAAATCCTAGGTACACCCCTGCTCTTGTAGACCTTCCCTTTCACTCTTACTGGTACTCGTCTGTCACAAATCACTCCTGACACTCTTCTCCACCCACTCCATCCTGCCTGTACTCTCTTCTTCACCTCTCTTCCACACTCACCATTACTCTGAACTATTGACCCCAAGTATTTAAACTCATCCACCTTTGCCACCTGTACTCCTTACATCCTCACCATTCCTCTATCCTCCCTCTCATTCACACACATATATTCTGTCTTAGTTCTGCTGACCTTCATTCCACTTCTCTCTAGAGCATATCTCCATCTCTCCAGGGTCTCCTCCACCTGTTCCCTACTCTCACTAATGCAAATGTAAAGACTACAGTTATTTACCTATTTTCATATATGCAATATAAGAGGAGGAAGAGAAAGGGAAGTCAGATGAGGTTGAAGAGTTGGAGCACCTCAGACTCTACTGGCTACTTGGCTGCTGCTGGATTACCTATGATCTCTGTACCTGCATTTCAAGAGGAGGGCAGAGGTTCCTCTACTGAAGGTGTCCCGTGGGAGTGTTTCCTGGTGTCTTCTGTTTCATATTCTTACAAGGGGGTGACAGTTGCTGTTTTGTGGTTACACTAGGTAACAGGTTCACCCTGTCCTTCTCCCTTTATCCCATGCCATTCATTAGCTTTCCCATCTGCCATTCTCTTTTAGTAATCAAAAGGTGTACTTATGCCAATAGAAATCTATACCCTCCCTGCCCATCTCTTCCACATGGTCTCCTTTGTGTTTTCCCCTTTGCATGCTGGCATTTCTTTTTCCTATTTTCCTATCACAGGTTCTTGTTTTCATAGGAACTCAACTAGACTATTCATATGTGGAAGTCTAGACTTACATTCCAACAGTAATTGTAACCCTTATATTTTATGTAAAAATAACCCAGAGATGGGCAGAACAAGGATATGTTGGAACATTTACATGTTGTTCCTATCCATGAAGGACAAGGGTGTTAAATTAGGGGTGGCTTTGTTGATACCCATCCATTCATTTATCCAAATTATATTTCAATAGAGTAAGAAAAGGACTTTGCTTTATGTGAAGTGGAAGACAGTTCAGTAGAAGCGGAATTCTGTGTGATACATATAGATCCATCTAACATGTTCTGTTTATTTTTCAGAATAGATTGAGAAAAGCGACAAGTCTGAGATAGTCCACATAGTTTTAAACTTATTTCCCCACTTATATAATGAACAAGGTAGCCACTTCGGTGTGTACACCCACATTGCAGTTCCTGTTTGGCAGCTATGCTACCCTACCTGTTACTTTGTGCTGTAGACCACTGCTGCTCATAACTTCATTGCATATAGCTGCACATACTGCTCTGGGTAAAGAGGGACAGCTATATTATGACACCATGGACATTGCCCATGCATGCTGTATCAGTGCTGCTTGCATGATGTTGCTGCAGTACTGCACTATTTGTTACTACTACCCATATGCTTTATTATGTGACCTTTTGCTTGGTATACTGGCCCCATCCCTTGTCTATTACAACTTTAACTAAGCAGCCAGCTCCTTGGTATTAATGTTGTGCAGGAACACTCTCCACCTCTATGAATCCCAGCTCATTTCTTATCATGTAAAGGTGAGAGTATCCTGTCGTCCTTTCCTTCTTCTAAGCCAGTAATATAAAGGTTGCTTTACTAACTTCTGTTTTCCAACTGTTTAAATTTCAAGCCACTCTTTTGGGATCATTGCTGCAAATCTTCCTTCTGATTTGTGTGTGCATGTGTAGAAGTATTCTTCAGTCATGTCACATTAATGTTGTAGCAGGGATTCTCCTGTAGTACTCAGCTGTTTGTCTTGACTTTCATTGGTACTTTTGAGATCTTTAATATCTTTCAGACCTTCATGAATTAGAATGTGACAGTGAGTCCCCAGTATTGTACTGTAGAAGGATGAAGCTCTGATTTAACCCCCGGATGATAAGTGTTTAATAGTTGTATGGATACCGGGGGGGGGGGGTGAGAGTAAGCAGCCATTGCTAGCATACCCATCTTGGCGGAAGGGTAGCAATTTGGTTCACTGTATTGTGACACTTGCAGGGGTGCATATGTACCACCTCTAACAAAGATTCTGATGTGCACAGCTTGCGCATGGTGCACTACATGGCTATGAGGCTTGGTATATGTCGTAACACCCATGTGCTTATTGGTAGCAGTGATGGCACTGCTTGGAAACCACTGGGATAGGGGATTGGTACCATATCCAAAAAATAACAAACCTCTCACTGGATGACAGCACCACTCTTGGCACCTGACTCTTACCCCCTACCCCAGGAAATAAGTGAGCCAGTGGATTTTCACTCCTGGGAGGAGCAAATGAGTCTGTTAGGTGCTCAGGGGATGCTTGATAGTCATTGTAGGACGATGGAGTTTGGGCACTCAAAACAATTAAAAAACAGAAGTTATGGTGAGTTCAAAGTGTCGTGTAGTACTGTTTGGACATCTGCAGTTAAAGAAGTTAGGTGTACCATTTTCAGTTTGCCCTTTTGTGGCATGCAATTGTTCCTGATATAAAATAATATCCCAGAAGGAGCTTACTTGAAGGGTTAGAGTTACTGAACTGTAGTATTGCCTTTGAACAAATAAAGTCATCTGGAGGGAAGATTCCAAACTTACATAATGAAGGACTTAATAGCTATACTTGCTCTGGGACACATGGACATGACCATCACCTCCTGTGTTCAACTCCCTGTACACCCTTGCAATGTGCTGCAATTTAATCATTTTTCTTCTGAGTGGTGGTTGTCTATAGGATATACAATAGGAGCAACTCACAATATAGCCAAAGTACAATTTTGGAGCAAGGTGGTCAAAAGGCAAGATGATATATTAATAGTGATAACAATTGTTGTAGGGAAAAGATAATACATGAATGCTTAGTTTGGAAAGGTAAGATGTTTAGGATGGAGAAAGTCCAGAATCATCCATTTCTACTCACCTTGGTGCAGACTGATTCATACCTAGGTGGATGATCTGATATCCTGTTTAGCTTTTTAAATGCTACAGTGTTTTCTAAGAAAATTTTCAAGTATCTTATTTACATTCTGTTTTCTAAATCCTACTGTTGTTTTTCTTAGCAGATGTATTACTATGCATAGAGTGACATATATGTAGGGCTCGGAATAGCAGATTGCTGGGTCTGCAGGGGAGTGTAGGCTTACAGGGAAAAATGAGAACTATAATGTTATATTGTGTGATTATAAAGGGGCCCAATGTTCTCTTAGTAAAGTGATCTAGATATAATATCCTGCTGGGTACACTTCTCACTGTTATGTATGGGTGGTTAAAGCACTATTACAGCATGTAGCTATAAATCAAGGCTGTGTCCATATGCTAGTATTTTATTTAAAATGACTGATAAGGGATTAGATTTTTTTTTTTGTTGATATTTTTAAAACAGTGAAGTATGTTATTTTGTCCTATGAAATCTGCTTTTAGTTTTACATGTGACAGAATTTAATATCAGGTGTTGTAAAATGAATATCCATCCTTGCCTTTCTAAAACTCTGATATATGGCTTTACTTGCCATAAGTTTGCACATTGCTTTTCTGTAAGTGTGATCATGCCAAAAATATTATTTTATTCATTTAGCATGTCTGCCTGATCAATAGACTCCCTTGTAATCTATCCTGATCTATTTCATTCGAGAAGAGAAGAGAAGAGAGCAGAGCTCATCATCTCCTCGAGGCAACAGCTGACTGAGGGAGTTATTGTCTAAGCAGGCAATGACACTGAGCTCCTCCTGACCTTGCATCTTCTTCTGGCCCGCAAGGACAGAGAATGCTGTCATACAGTGGCTTCACCCACTCAGGCTTTAGTCTCTTACATTTGAAATCAGACCCTAACTGTCCTCAGGCTGGAGAACTACTCAACACACCACTCCAACAGCTATGTCATTCTTTGAGGTACAGTTTGGGGCATTTCTGAATGGCTTTTCTCTATTACCTTTAGGTATTATGTGAACATACATCATTTAGGGGACTCACAGTGCCTCCCATTAATGAATGTGTAGTTCTGCATGTTTGGTGGAGGTTGCGTCACTAGCTTGGAGAAGCCCAAAACGTGTCCATTGTGGTGTTGTGTCCTGAGACCCTGGATGTACCAGGCATCCATGCTGCAGTGTTACAGTGATCAGACTAACCCCCCTCCCCATGAACAATCTGGCATCAACCAGACCACCTCCTTCTGTACCCATTTCATCCACTACCACCACAGCTACTTGAACATGGGTCATCTTGGTCATGTTTGGTGCTTTATTCCTCTGTGTGACAGAGCAAGGCTTACTTTGTTATTTATTAATAACATTTTACAGTCATTATGTCTTCCTTTCAATTTTCTGATATAATTGAGCAATTATCTTATTAATGTTTTCAACTTATGAAATTATGCCGAGATTAAGGTTAGATATTGAAAATTTGATTAACAAATAAATAACTGTATTTTCTTTAATCTACACTTGTTTTAGAAATATGTATTTTTTTAATCTAAGTAGCACCTCTTTTTCTGCTGGATGTCTTATTAATTTTGTAATTCTGCCAATGAGCTTTTATTAAATTTACTTGTATATTTGTATCTTACTCATATGTGCTCTTGATGCATGATTTAATAATATAGAATTCATTGGTTGTATCTTGGCCAAATTTATTTGGATCATTGTTTAGTATCCATCTGTCTTTTCATAAATATATCGTTTATTGCATCATAATGTTCACATGCAAAATTTATGAAGGGTGACTTATTTGTGACTGTGTTTGATTTTAATCTTAATTTAAAGATGATGGTATTAGTATCTATGGTAACTACAGCAGACATAATCATAGATGAAGAGTATAAGTGTCCTAGATTTGCCACTTTGATACCTAGAACATTGCCACATCAACATGAATTTCATTTTTATTTCTTCAGCTAAGTTAGGAAATCTTTGTGCTCTGTAGGAATACCAGATACCTATAAAATTATATTTAGTAATACTGCCATTAAATTATAATTTGAAAATTTTCTTGTCTTGAGTTATTTTCTTGGTTTTTGAATTTTTAAGTGCTCTTTTTAAAATACTTGAACAATTCCACAAATCCCAGTAGATCTGCAACAATGACAGGAAGTATACCTTGGTATTTCTAATATGTACTTTTAATTTTTAAAGCAGGCTTTATGATTGGTAGAGGTACCAACTTTCCCCTAACTAAAGAATGTTTCTAAATCACCCATTTGATTAGTGATACTTCTGGCATTAAGTAAAGCCACCTTCATCTCTAATGTTTATCTTGTACATTTTCAGCTATTTTTATATTATAATTGAATATTATTGAATAAGGCAGTGTAGGCATAAACAATTTCTTACTGAGCATTATGCTAAGATCAAAATGACAGCACATACTCTATCATAAAGAAATGCAAATAAACCTTTACCATCAGAGTAGGATAATGTTTGATTACTGACAGGTCATAAGCTAGTCTGTTAGTTAAAACATACTTATGTGTAAATATGCGATGATACTGTGAAGCTGGGGCCTTTTGGGGAGATTCAACAGTGATTTGTTTAAGAGGTGCTTGCTAAAAGTCTGGGGACCATAAATGCGATCCTCATTATAGCAGAACACCAAGTGTAAATAGAAAAATATATGCCAAGTCCAATGTTACAGTGCTGCAGAGTATTCCTACTACTTTGTAGCACAACAGACACGCAGAAAGCATATATAAGAAGCATGGATATATGGAGGGGTCCAGTCTCTATGTCAGTGGAGGCAGAAGGGTTCGCTCCTGCAAAAACAAATGTTGTAGCAACTTCCAGAATTTGCCTGTTTTTGTAAGAATCATATTTTATTGTTTGGATGTTCAAGACTCTCAATTTCAGGCCTTTCAGTTGTTATAGGAAACCTTGTTTAACTACGTATTGACATAAATGTAAGTATAATTTGGACAAACCTTCTTTGTGGATGCTTGTGAGTTTTTTAATATATATTTATTTTATTTATTTATTTATTTTGTTTGTTTGTTTGGTGATGTTGACAGAACTACTGGGTATATAAGAAAAATTTTTTTTTTCAAAACTGAAATCACATCTTTAGATAAAACACTGTCAGACAAGTTCAAAATATGAATTTCAAAATCGGAAGCAATTAGTTTTATTTCCTATTGTTTCTTCCCCTTATTTTTGTCTTGTTCTGAACATGGTTTGACCACTTGGGAGTCCATTTGTTGCCACCCTGGTCCACCAAAAAAGGACATGACCCTTGAGAATTGCCTGAGAATGAAACAACTTTAGCATATATTGCATTGTTGTTATCAGAGTCCATTAAAACTTGCTGAACAGAGGTGTTGTTATTAGGGACATTATTCTTCATGGTAACACTGTTGCTCCCAACTCCATTGTTATCACAGTTAGTGTCAACCTGGGTAGCATTATTGTCATTAGCAGTATTAATGTTGGTGTTATTATTCTCTTGAACAACCCACCAACGCTGCAAAGGATAGGCCTCTTTGTTTGCATAGGCCAATAAATCCCTCTTCAGTTTAGATTGCTTCCTTGTAATTACAGAGGCTCTATGTCTATCAGCGTTTGCTCCTATACTGCTATATAAATCAGACAGTACATTGAAACAACAATGTCCCTTGATTTTATTGTCCAGAGTTGCCATATTTCCTTTGACCATGTTGATCTCCTTCGCATAGTGTGTTACAAGCATCCGCATCATATTAATGCCCGTCTCATTAAATAAGTTAACTAACTCAATGTAAAATGGGTCACCAACATTCACACAGTTAGGAGATTTTGATAGTCTCAGTCCCTGGTACACATTTACGTTTGATGCATTCACTGAGGTATAAAACCTCCAATTCCACTGAAACAAAATGAACTATGAGCTTCTCAAGTTCATAAATGTCTTTTCTGTGACTGCTGACATTTGTGTGGTGACTTGTAGAATTATTATTTGAAACAATACTTACATTTTCACCGTTTTCTTCAAAAGTAATGTCCAGGAAAGGATTATTTGCTTTCTTAAACACATAATCCAAAACACTACCGTCTAAGTGTACAATTCTGTTCCCACTCGGACCGCTACCATCGTTCCCGGATGGATTAATGGCATTGTTGCCTTCCTGTCGTTGCTCAATGTAGTTCGTAGAAGCCAAGTGCGGCTGGGGCATTGGAAGGGACCCAGAATAACTGGATACTACTGTTGAGACCCATACAGTCTCGAAAAAACATCTTGTATAGCTCCAGTAACAGTCATGGCAAGTTGTTCAGGAGAACCGTGAATTGTTTGGGCACCGAATGTACTGAGAGATTAAGCAAGGTGTCCAATATACTCCCTTTTGAGGCCATCCCACTCTGGTTCAAAGGTCAAAAATGTCAAATGTAAAAACACAAACCAAACTTGAAAATGAATCTCATGAACCAAAAGCAGTCTGCAAAAATGAAGGAGCAAACACAATTCTTAGCACTTTCGTCCATGTTTATTCCTCATGAACTTCTTCAGAAAATGTTTAACCTCTCAAAACACACCCCTTTTATGTTACATAAATCATCACATGACTTTACATATCACATCTTAGTTAAAGGCATAAAATCATACCATAAAACCGTTGCCAAAAAATGTATATATATATATATATATATATATATATATATATATATATATATATATATAATAGCAATAAAAAATACTATACAATTTGAAGAACCATGTCCTATCCAAATATAATTTTTATAAAAACATATAAGTATAAATTTTTATTTTAGTGCTAAAAACCACATAATGTTAATACATTCGTTCAGACCAGGAGCTCTGTCAGCTACCAAACTGATCTGCCACAAAGATTCCTTACATTCCAAAATCAAGTTAGTATTCCCTATAAATTCCAACTGTGGAGCAAAATCTATTACTAAAAAGTGAAATTCTTAAAGTTCGTACATTGACTGGCATGCCTAGCTTAAGCATTAGTAAAATCTTTTTTTCTTTATGGCAAGTGTGTGTTCATATATTCTCCTCTTTGAACATCTGATAGTTTTCCCTATGCAATAACAAAAACAGGAATAGCAGATGGCCACATAAACTATGTTGGAGCTCTCTCAACTGAAGTGTTTAATCACCCAAATAGTCTTATTTAGATGTTTAATGAATGTGCAAGATGTATTACTAATATACCTGCATTGCTTACACTTAAGTAAGTCCCCCGGACACTGTTTTCATTAACCAGTGCTGACATAATTCCTACTCCATATTCCAAAATGGTCTTGACATTCTTAATTCTCTTGCACGTGAACTTAGGTTGTGTACCAATAATCTGTGTAAGCTCTCTATTGCCCATCAAGACTTTCCAATTGTCCTTAATAATATGTTTGATGGCACCCATCTCATTCACAATGGGTATGGGGAATGAAATGACTGTGGTGTTATCCTTCTCTTTCCTCATTCCACTTACATCACTTTCCACCCTAATAATAGGCTTGGCAATAGACTTTCTCAAAGTGTACACCTCATTCTGTATACTTGTAAGCCAAACCTGATTGTTCCCTCTCTGTTCCAAAAAGTGTGTCAGCATAGTAACCTCCTGAAGGAAAGCGTCATCAACAGATGTAAGTCTGCTAAGATGAATAAAGAAGCTGGGCTGAACGACCATATTCCCACTAAACCAATCTTGGAAGCAAGGGCATGAAGGACATGTTGCAGTAGGGCATGTGTATGCACAGAATAAAGTAAAAAAAGAAAGCTAGAGCAACAAGAAAGGAGCCAACATGTCAGGTGATAATGTCCAAATAACTAAAGTGTAATATTCAGTGTTAAATATGTATATATATTTTAATATAGCATAAATGAGTATCAATATGTTACATGTTTTATTTCTCACAAATGTGTTTTTATACTATATAACAAAAGTCCAATATTGTGTTCCAAAGAAGTACATACATTTTTTAACATAGCATAAATTATTTAAAAATGTATAAATTTATTTTTATACTAAAATGTGATATATATATATATATATATATATATATATATATATATATATATATATATATATATATATATATACATACATATGCATATGTGATTGTTTTACAACTGTATGGCAACAGGGTGTAATATAAAACTGTGTAGGCTGATTGAGCAGAATTAATGAATATTCATAAGGTTATGTTTTATTCATGAGAAGGCCAATTGATTGAGCATTCCCATTGGATCTTGATGTTTTTGAAAATGTATTATATAGGGAGGAGAACACACATTTCTTTGTTCTGAAGAAGTCTGCAGTTAGCAGATGAAAGCACTTAACCTGTGTGTAAAATAGTTTTAACCCTCAGGGGTTTGTTTTTATTTGTTTTCTATTAAAAGTGATTTTTGAAAGTAAACATTTGCAGTGAGCTGTGGTCCTTTTTAGCAAAGGTTTGGTAGTTCTAACCATTTAAGTTGGGAGAGTACAGAGCAGTGGTGGGTTCTGTAAGGGTGGCCTGTGGCAAACTTGATGATTTTGTTGTAGCATGATTCCAGATTCTATTCAGATTATATAGTACCTAAAACTTTTACTCTTCTTTAAACATTTTTCATAGGACCTTTAATAACATCGACTTGGAATAGTACCGGCTGACCCAGGTAGAATATCAGTTTAACATATTATCCAGTATTGGAATATAATTTCCAGCAGGTCTTGTGGTGCTAGAACTCACAGCCTTCTTTTGTCCTTAGCAATAAAGGCAAGTGTGTTACCTGCTGAGCCATGGATTTTATTTTTAACTGAAACTGGAACTTAATTGGATTTTGCAAAGGCTTCACTTCTTGACATCATGCTTGAATTCATAGTGGACTAGTGTCACTTAATATTAATACTTTTGTATCGAAGTGGATATTAAATTGGTTGAGCTTCAGAATCCAGATAATACTGCTGAAGGTTGTATTCCATTGCAGATTACAATTATTTGTGACATTAAAAATTTGGTTTTGAGGCCACTTTCATTTCTTTCTTTCTTTACCCATGTTAATTAGTTGCATTTCTGATGTCTTATACACCATTGAAAAACTACTGACAACAAAGGCACATTGTTGGATTTCCTTAGATCAAGAATATAGAGAATATTTTTATTTGACAGATGTTGGATATGTATAAGACTTAAAATGTTCCTTTTCATCAGAATAAATATACACATATAGTCATTATGAAAAGAAAATATATTCCATCTTAAAGTTTAACAGGGATCCATTTGGAATATTTATTGTCCATGAAGGATTTGGGAGCTACCAGAAATAATACAATAATGTTTAACCCAATGCAGGCTACACTTAAGCAACCTCTTTCATAAATCTGCATTGGAACCTCAATTTATCTGCTAGCAAAATGGTAAATATTCTGATATACTTGTTTAACTGTTTGTTATGTTTATTGCTAAGGATATTTATCCTTCTGTAGTTATGGAAACAGTATGCTTAGTTAGCCAGACTACATTCTGAATACTATAGCAGAAGACTATTAAACATTTCAGGTTTATTTATGAAAGAAGACTAAGGTATCTCTTTCTGGGTCTCATTGTTATGTCTCATATGAAAGCAATATTGCCGACAGGGTGTATGTTAATGTGGAATTAACGCCCGCCCTTCTACATCCCTGGAAGGGCATTAAATTAATTACACATTAACACACACCCTGGATGGCATTATTGCGCTTAGAGAATGGGCTCTCTGTAAAACTGTGTTTTACTTACTTTTTTTAGTACTATATTCATTTTTTTAATATTTTTGATGTAAAATAGCCCCTCCGCCTAATGTTTCAAACTTGCTGTAGTATATGTTAATGGTGTTGCAGGAAGCATTTTACATCCAAAATATAACACTTAACAAAATCCATGTATTTACTTTATTGTTTTGATCACTTGCTCCTAAAACATTTGGTTTATTGCCATTCATTGGAGACAGAAGTTACTAAAATGGACATACATTTCAGTTTCAGAGTTTTATTTCCCTCAGAAAATTAATACTTTTATTTAAGCAAGTTTATAATTTTATAAGAGCAATAATTAAAATATGTTCTTATTTTTGAGCCTTTGTTCCCCTCTTATTTTAGGCTTTATCAAGATTTCTTCATCTGAAGGGAGGGTCCAGAGGTATACAAACCTCATCTGAAGGGAGGGTCCAGAGGTATACAAACCTCTTTGCTGCTGCCATTAGCAGATCTCACTCACTCTCTCTCTCTCTAACACACACACACACACACACACACACACACACACACACACACACACACACACACACACACACACATGCACACACGCACACACGTGCACACACACACACACACACACACACACACACACACACACACACACACACACACACACACGCGCACCCCTCTGCTTCAGAAAATGCATGCTAACACAAATCATTTAAAATATGTTCCTATGTTGGGCATTTGTCCCATTTATTTTAGGCTTTTCCAGATACTTTGATCTAAGAGCATACCTGTCAACTGTACATATTTTTGTAGAATGCCAAGATTTTTGCCTCATATTTTCGATCTGTTCCTCATAAAAAAAATTTTTTTTGACAAACCACTGGGATGATCTAAAGATTAAAGTTGCTATATAATGACATGCATCTGAGTTTCAGATTTCATATCCTTCAGAAAATACATGCTAACACAAATCCTTTCTAAGTTTAGAAGAGCAATATTTAAAATATGTCCCTATTTCTTAGCATTTATCCCCCCATTATATCAGGCTTTGTCCAGATGTCTTGTGCTACTAGGTTGAAAACCATGTCTGAGGTCGACAGGTACATAAAAGTGCTGCTGCCAGGGGATTGTTAGATCACTTTCACACTTTACTCTGTCTCTCACGCACGCATGCACGTGCGTACACACACACACACACACACACACACACACACACACACACACACACACACACACACACACACACACACACACACACACACACACACACAGAGTCTCTTCTAATTTCATGCATGCATTTACTGACACGCAAACAAACATAAACACACGCACACTGTTTTCTGTTTTACTCGATCGATATATATATATATATATATATATATATATATATATATATTATATATAATATATATATATATATATATATTTATATCTATCTATCTATCTATATATATATATATATATATATATATATATATATGGTTCTACCTCACATAAACGAAACACCAAAACACCGACAACACAATCACCGAAACCACATAACCGACAGTACAAAAACACGAAATTCCACATGCCCGACAACGAAATAACCGACGGTACACAAACACGAAACCTCATACACTTCACACACCACAATCAACAAACAAAACACATTCCCCGTCCAAAACCACATACACAACACAAGCGCACCAAAATCCCTACAAACCCACACTAAACCTCACATACACAACTACCTACAACCCTAACCCAAACCCTAACCCTAAGGTCCGTCACTACCGCACACTTACCTGACCCGCTCCCTAACCCTAACTCACTTATCCCGCCCCTAACCCAAACACAATCACTACCGCACACTTACCTGACCCGCTCCCTAACCCTAACTCACTTAACCCACCCCTATCCACACTTACCTTACTCGCACCCTAACGTCCGTCACTGCCGCATACTTACACAGCCTTTTCCCATTTCGGCATCCTCGGCGTCGGTGCTTTCATCCGTCGGGTCGGTCTTCTGCTTGTCGATCTTCTAGGTCCTGTCGCATAGGTCTTCTGCGCTGTCGATCTTCTGGGGCTCGCGATTTCCCTGTCGATGTTCCAGCGTGTCGTTGAAGTGAGGTGGAACCATATACATATATATATATATATATATATATATATATATATATATATATATATATATATATATATATATATATATATATATATATATATATATATATATATATACATGCATACACTCTCACACACATGCTTTATTTAACATTTGTTTTCTTTTTTATTTTATACTCACTAAGCAGCAAAAACGCTGCTTAGTAGGTGTAAAATAATGACAATGTTCACTGACATGTACACATACACTCACACACAGACATAAACACATACACACACACAAGAAGCGAGACCTTTGAGTGATTAAGTATCAGTTTTCTGTACTTTCTTGCTGTACTTAACTGTTTTCCAACTAAATGCTGATTTTCCAGCATTTATTATGATTCAAAAGCTTGTTTTTTTTCACATGTTGTACTTATTTGACTGCCTGCACTTTTAAAAAGTCATTTTTTGTTTAAATAATTTGTTTAACTGTTGTAGGTTACACACTAAAGTGCAATAGCCTTTTCTGATTGTTTGTAGTCGTTTAAAGCTGTTTTAAGTGTATTTTTTTACTGTTTTTGCCTTATCTTTTCAAAAAAAAAACAAAAAAAAAAACAAAAAAACAAAAACATTCCTTGTTTTCCGCCTTTCTAAGTTAGTATAATCCAGTTTTCAGGCTAGTGCCGAATTCAGGGCTGTGTTACAAGTTTCTGAGTTGCCCATACCTTACTTGGATAGAAGGAAGTTTCTCTGTTCACCTGTGAGAGAGGGGAGCTTTGAGCAGCCTATCTGTCCCTGGAGGAGTGGTTCCAGCCTAGAAGTTAGTAGTTCATTAGCCATTTTGGGCTAATTTCTATCTCTTTCATTTCCCTGCTATAAAAAAACGTGTTTGCACGGTTTTGTGCGCCGGGCAGTGCCGGTTTGCTAGGGTTAAATTATTCCCAGTTCCACTAAGTCTCCTCTTCAGTTTTTCCCTTGAAACTAGTCTAACTCTCAACCTAAGCACTCAGAAAGCATCCTACAGCCCAGCACTTGCTCAGACCTAATAGCAAACACTAATATACCCTGACACTTCATTGCCCAACAGGGCAAGGCTCTTTATTCACCCCTCACCAACCAAGTGACTAAGCAGCTCACCCCACTATTCTGGCATGACCAAAGGGCAATTTCAGGTATACTCTCCAGTCCAGATGGTGAATCTGGGTATCCTGAGGCAATGTTACAACTGCCTCATGTACACAGACAACCCTCTCCTCCTACCACAAAACACTAAAATATGCAAGAGATGCAATTATACAGCCAAACTAGAAGCTAAGCTGTCTCCACCCAAGACTGGAACAGACAGTCAAGAGGAGAAGGTTAACACTTGCACCACATCTCCAGCCACACACAGACCTACTAAAACAGTACTGGCAAAAAATGCACATAAATACACAAACTCATACTCGCAGGCTCTATATAAAAACCTGCAAAAGCATCAGAGACCTCCAAAGCAGACATCCAAACAACCTGCACTTCCCGTCACAAACCAAACAACACATAAAACACAAAATCAGTGTGCCACACAATCACAGCCCTTAGGGCGAAATAACATACCTAACACACTAGTAAAAGGTGACTCTTTAGTCAGGCACAATGACGTCCCACTCACTAGGCTGGACAAGCAGAAGGTTACTGTTAGCTGCCTGTTGGGAGCCAGAATCTGCCACATAACACAAGCACTCAGGTCACTCCAGAACAAGTACAAATATGACTCTGTCATTGTTCATCCTCTTCTTTCAGCTGTTCTCATTAGGAGTCGCCACAGCAGATCATCTGTTTCCATTTCTTCCTGTCCTCTGTATCTTGCTCTGTCACACCAACCACGTGCATGTCCTCTCTCACCACATCCATAAACCTTATCTTAGGCCTTCCTCTTTTCCTGTTACCTGGTAGCTTCATCCTTAGCATCTTTTTCTGAATATACTCAGCATCCCTCCTCAGCACGTCCAAACCAAAGTAATCTTGCCTCTCTGGCTTTGTCTCCAAACCTTCCAACCTGGGCTGACCCTCTAATATACTTATTCCTAATTAAAGGACTGAAGTAAGTGGTGTGTGTGTGTGTGTGTGTGTGTGTGTGTGTGTGTGTGTGTGTGTGTGTGTGTGTGTGTGTGTGTGTGTGTGTGTGCGCGTGTGCGTGTGCGTGCGTGTGTGTGTGTGTGTGTGTGTGTGTGTGTGTGTGTGTGTGTGGGGCGTGCATGCATTATTTGCAAAGAAATTCAGAAAACACTTCCTTTTGCAATACATCTTCATAAAATATAAAGATAAACTCAAGGCCATCTAAAATGTCTGGCTGATGATGCCCCTTAGCATGGATGGTATTAACTCATTGTTCCGTTATATATTTTGTTTGCTAGGCATTTTTATTGCTCAAATGCATTAATGACAAATGGTAAATAAAATAATTAAGATACAAGTTAAAAAGCTTGAATAACAAATTATTGCAGTTACTTGTTAGTTGTCTGCATTTTATCAAATGTACTACTTCTGATTTGCAGTGTCGTAGAATGGAAACATTTGCCTGTTACAGGCTATGTGACTAATCAGTTTGTTTTGGGTGCCTTGTATGAATTTCTATTCTTATTTGTGGTTCACTATCCTATTTTGTATGCCAGACATTTTCTGTGGCTGAGGTGGGCTGCTAGAACTGAGAGCTATAATCAGTGCACTGATGCATCCACACTCAAACTTGCTTAATTTAACAGAGCAGTTTGCTGGCAAAATAGTAGCAAGTTTGTGTCATCTATCAACTGTTTTTCAGCCACTGATCTGGGTATAAAAAGGCCGCCTCGAATAAGAAAAGCCTGAGTAAGCGTAGGTGACCTTTCTGAGGCACCATGCTTGGTGGAATAAAGAAAAGGGATACTATCTTTCTGAGAAACCTATAGTACGAATGAATTAGGAACGTGGCAGGCATCCAACTGTAAATTATGCCAGCCCACTTACTGTGAATTGATTACTGAAATCAGTTTTTAGTAAAAGAGGAGGTTACCCTTCTTTCCACTGTTGTGAGACCATCGAGTTAGTATATATAAATTAGGAATGCAATGAGTGTCTCCCCATGGGGTTGCTCCCCCATCAAAATTAATAAACTTTTTGCTAAAATCCAGTTTCAGCAAACCGGAAATAATGTATTTGCTGTAAGAGGACTTGTGCTGATGTCACTCATGGGCTCATCACAACTTTAACAAATGTTTATAAAAGAATGTACATGAACTGGAGTAAGCATATACCCCTGGACTGACATCATTTCAGTTCTGCACCCCTTCCATATCCATGCATGCATTGCTGTACTGATGTCACTACAGATATGTACCCCTGTGTGTGTGTGTGTGTGTGTGTGCGTGCGTGCGTGTGTGTGTGTGTGTGTGTGTGTGTGTAACTGCAACAACTTTAATCCTGAGATTATAGCAAGGTTTAAATGCTACAAATTTAATACTGAGCATGCCATTTTTGGGGCCCACTTTAGCTAATGCTCAGTAGTGCTTATGTCTATTGACCTGCCTATCACAATGGAGATTTCTTTAGATTTAAACAGAGAAGTAAGTAGAGTCCATTAATTCGTATGAATAAATTATGTGAATATTCTTGATAGTTTGTCATTATAGTAGGTTTTGTTTACTGACATCCCACTTTTCTGCATGATAATATTTTATTCTAGCAACTTTCCAAAATGTCTGTCGCCCCCACCCAAAAAAAAAAAAACTGAAATTGAAAATAAGTGCAAGAAGCTGTGCAAGATGCATATGGCTTACACTACTGTCATTCTATTTTATATATATATATATATATATATATATATATATATATATATATATATACATATATATATATCTCTCTCTCTCTCTCTCTCTCTATATATATATATATATATATATATATATATATATATCATCATCTTCTTTTGGCTGTTCCTGTTAGGGGTCGCCACAGCAGATCACCTGTTTCCATTTCTTCCTGTCCTCTGCATCTTGCTCTGTCACACCAACCACCT
Source organism: Protopterus annectens (assembly GCF_019279795.1). Classification (NCBI taxonomy): domain Eukaryota; kingdom Metazoa; phylum Chordata; order Ceratodontiformes; family Protopteridae; genus Protopterus; species Protopterus annectens. The sequence goes on along the minus strand of NC_056729.1, from coordinate 1,176,839,192 downwards.
GCATGTCCTCTCTCACCACATCCATAAACCTTATCTTAGGCCTTCCTGTTTTCCTGTTACCTGGTAGCTTCATCCTTAGCATCTTTTTCCCAATATACTCAGCATCCCTCCTCAGCACATGTCCAAACCAACGTAATCGTGCATCTCTGGCTTTGTCTCCAAACCTTCCAACCTGGGCTGACCCTCTAATATACTTATTCCTAATCCTGTCCACCCTCATCACACCCAGTGCAAATCTTAACATCTTTAATTCTGCCACATCCAACTGAAACTCCTGCCTTTTTGTCAACGCCACTGTCTCCAACCCATATAACATAGCTGGTCTCACTACCCTCTTGTAGACCTTCCCTTTCACTCTTACAGGTACTCGTCTGTCACAAATCACTCCTGACACTCTTCTCCACCCACTCCATCTTGCCTGTACTCTCTTCTTCACCTCTCTTCCACACTCACCGTTACTCTGAACTACTGACCCCAAGTATTTAAACTCATCCACCTTCACCACCTCTACTCCTTGCATCCTCACCATTCCTCTATCCTCCCTCTCATTCACACACATATATTCTGTCTTAGGCCTGCTGACCTTCATTCCTCTTCTCTCTAGAGCATATCTCCATCTCTCCAGGGTCTCCTCCACCTGTTCCCTACTCTCACTACAGATCACAATGTCATCTGCAAACATCATGGTCCATGGGAACTACTATCTGATCTTGTCTGTCAACCTGTCCATCACCATTGCAAATAAGAAAGGGCTCAGAGCTGATCCTTGATGTAACCCCACCTCCACCTTAAACGCATCTGTCACTCCCACCGCAGACTTCACCGCTGTCACACTACCTTCATACATATCCTGTACCACTCTTACATACTTTTCTGACACTCCTGACTTCTTCATACAATACCACAACTCCTCTCTAGGCACCCTGTCATATACTTTCTCTAAGTGTACAAAAACACAATGCAACTCCTTATATATATATATATATATATATATATATATATATATATATATATATATATATATATATATATATATATAGTGTGGGTATGGAAATAGACTTTTTATGATGGAAATGTTCTAAATTGGGCAGTTTTGTCATTACTGGTTCATGCACTTTGTTTCATTGCCTACTGGAAAAATGTTCAAACAATAAATTTAAAATGCGCTCTAACAAGTGAGCTGTACAAGGAATATAATTTAATAAAGTCAGGAAAGTGTATCAAAAAACACATGTATGTTTCTTATTTTGTGTGCAAAGGGGTCAATAATTTGAAAACCGCCCCAGGTAATCTTTATCCACCACTGGCCATGCATTTTCTTTGGATTTGGTGTGGGTTTCAATGCTGTTTCAATTAATGTGAGTTTTAAGGGTAGAGAAGTTTTAATGCCAAGTCTATTTTCATTGTGAGACAGTATTGATTTATTTAGCAGATTTGTATTAGTGTTTGTGCATTGTGTTACAAAATGTAAAAATAAAATCCAAATAATCATTGTAGAAGTAAAGCAGTATGAACACACTAGTGTTTATGGTAAATGGGGAGAAATAGACAGGTAATGGAACATTGAAATAGCTGCAGGAGACTCTGGTGTTATATTTTGGTTGTCTGCTCTTCAGTTTGCGTTTGAAAGTTGGTATCCCACAATTCCACTGTAGTGGGCGTGGTTACACAAGTATGTATGCAAATTAGATGTTAATCAGTGTACAGATTTGTACCTATTCTTCATGGGCCTTGTCCAGATTTTTGATGTTTCCAGGTTGAGAGGTATGGTCAAACAGCATTTCCACCAAAATAAATTAAGTAAGAAAAATTTTACCTGTGGAACTGATTGATTGTTTTTTGCGAGTGCTGGACTGGCTTGGTCATCATATTACCCAGGAAATCACCTCCCCCTCTACTACACATATCTATCCTCCCCCACCCCCTCATAGGAACCTATAAATATACGCCCACACTTGTGGCACCATTTTTAAATCCCTGGATTCCCAATGTAGTTCACTCCCTGGTCCCTGCGGTCAGTGCCTTACAGTACATTGTATATGTCTTTTTGAACATTTTTGCAATGATTTCACTGCTTTGAACTGTTATTAGCTAGTTTTATTGTAATTTAACAAGTTGCTATTGTTACCATGTATCCAAGTGCCTTGTACTAAGGATAGACATACTCACAAGCATTTATCAGTGTGGATGTGCTCAACTGCTGATGAGTACGTTGTACTGTACTGCTTTGTGTATGTAAACCTCGTATTTTACTCCTAATCAGACGCAATAACATGTTGGTGGGGTAGGAACCCTCTCTTTGAATAACACTTGTATGCTGACTAGTGAAGCAACGCTAATGCGCTGGTATTTATAGTGGCTAATTGCAGGTCTAAAACCTGCATGTCTGAACCCTACAAAAGGAGTGCTAGCATTCGCTCTTATCGATACCAAACTGATCCCTCTGTGCAATGCTAGTGTGCTGCCTAATCCTACACACACTCAGTCGCTATACCCATACAACTCAGAGGTGTTAATTATAGCCCACTAGGTACCCCTTCCATTAGGAAACATAGTAACTACCTCGGCGTTGCAACTATGTAGCCACTGTATTTTCCACAGACCCAAGAAACTTCTGTATTGTGGAAATCCCTCTACTTTCTGAAATATGGCTATCATGAAAGTGGTGACATCCACACGAGTGTGCTCTAAATGATTCTTAGTCAGGTTTGGGCTATTAGTACCACTTGGTCACCAGACCTTTTACACAAAACACACTCACTTGGCCTGCATAGTCACTCTGTCTTCTAATTACTGCCCAGGGGTCGGGAAACAGGATATGTGCTTGTGTTTAAGGATTAGGAAGTGTTTTGTTGGTCTAAATGTAGAAATTGCTGTTATTTCTAACTATCAATTAATGTTTAGGGATTATGAATTGTTTTATGGTTTTATATGGCAACTGCTGCTAACTCATAACTGTTGTGTAGGCCCATTTGTAGATGTTTAGAGTGACCTGAAGTGCAGTGTGTTATAATCCAGCTGTATATTTATTACTGTGGTAAGGTTATCCCCCCACTTTTTGTTACATGATAACATTGAATCTCCTTACTTAGCACACACTTCCCTCATCTTACAATCATCTTTACTTAACTCTCTCCCCATCTTAATTATCCTAGTAATATAATCCATCCTCTTACCTCCACCCATAGCACCTATATTTTTTATACTGTACCTCCACCCTGCTTCTGCTAACCTCTTATTTCTCCCTGCATCATACGTGTAGTTAGTGTCTCACATGTTCCTTTCCTCCTTTTACAGCTAGAATACCCAGGAAAGACACTGCCCTTGGCTACTACCTAGTCCTGAAGACAGTAGTGCAGCTATCTAACCCTCAGTCCTAAAAAAAAGACTTTAATTTTTCAAGTGTTTAAACAAAAAGTACATCTACCTACTGTGGTATAATTGTATATCAACCCCTAAACTGTTATACTGGCTTGCACACCACACGGACCAGCCATCCCCCTAAGCAGCTAATCCTGATATATTTTGTTAGTCACCCTCCACAAGGGAATGTGATTCCTCATTTTAACCACAAGATGGCAGTATAGTCCATCAAATCCTAATTCCTACTTGCTTCCTATAAAATGGAGAGTTTTACTTTAAAACTAAAGGAAAAAAGAAGTAAAATACCACATCTTAACATTAGTAGTTCTAGTTCTCCTAGACACAGTCATGAACAGACTGTCAGAGCAGCTAACCAACCAAGCTGAACTTAGGAATCCTACACTTAAATAGATTATAAGTCAAACAGCATTTTCACCAAAATAAATTAAGTAAAAATAATTTTACATGTGGAACTGATTGATTGTTTTTTGCGAGCGCAGGACTGGCTCAATTCATCCCCGCTCTGTTCGCCCTCGCTACGCTTGGGCTCACTCCACTCCTCTACCCTACCCACATTCCCACCCACCCCCACATCAATTACATTTATAGCTATACACCATACCCCCTAGCTACTCCTCCATCAAAACTATCCAATCATACAGTACATGTAATTATCCCTCACACCAATACAGCCCATCACACCCTTTACTACACATCCCAAATTGGATACGACACCCTATATTTCAACTCCATCTTTACCATATTTCAGCCCTATCCAAGTCCATAACCCACCTCACAATTAAACAATGTGGCCTCTACTCCAACCAACCACCTTCTACACACCCTATTACACACATTAGGCCTCTCTTCTCTCCTCCTCCTATCCATGCTCTCATCCTACCACACACATCTTTATATTATCCTTCCACCACCATGGCAAACTGACTCAACTATCAATACCTCCACTACTACCTACTCACCACTAACACCGAGTGACCTCTCCTCCTCTCCACCACCTTCCTATCTATATGGAAATATCACCTACAAACTTCGAGCCAACTCCCCCAATAAAATAGTCAAAATAACTCACAAACTAAAAAAACTCTACCTCCACATACTACAAAAACTCTCATGTTGTGGTGATATTCACCCAAATCCAGGACCCAACACTTGCAATAGCACCTATCCAACAAACCCCAGTCCAATATATGTTCAACCTACCTCATCCCTCCTCCTTCTAAACATAAATATAAGAAGCATTCTCAACAAGACACATGATTTCCATGCCCTACTAGCCTTATACAAACCTGACATTGTAGTACTAACAGAAACTTGGCTTAAGCCCAACCACCACAACAACAAAATTATAGCCCCTGGCTAAGATATAATACATAAAGATAGGTCATGAAAAAAAAGGAAGCTATGTAGTCATCCTTTTCCAAAGTCACCTCTCTATAGAACAAATTGAACACAAGCCTCAGGAAATCCAAGACATAGAACTAATATTAGCTAGACTAAAACTAAACCCCAACAAGCAAATCATAATAGCTGGAGGTTATATACCACCAGGCAACAACACTAATGTACTCAAAAAACTACTAAATTGGATGAAAAATCACTCATCCATATGAAACCATTCTTGCAGGTGACTTTAACATTGATTGGTCTAACTGTGACAGCCAAAGCCCCACCACCCATATCAACCTCCATGGTTTTATCCAAATTATCAATACTCCTACAAGAACTGATATAACCTCTAAATTACAGTCAGTCCTGGATTGGATACTAGTATCTGACCCCAATCAAGCCCATCTCTCAGGTAGTCTTCCTGACAGCCTGGGTGACCATCAAGCAACATACCTGATTAGGAATTGACCCCACCTAACTAAACAACCCATTGTCAGGGTCATACAAAACAAAACATACTTCAGAGCTCAAGACTTAATAAATTCACTCAAATCCTGTTTATGGACTCCACTAAAACACTTAGCACTAGATGAAGCTGTAGAATACGTCAACTCCACCTTCCTAAACATTCTGAATTCCCATGCTCCACCCAGAACCACCAGAATTAAAACCAACCATGCACCATGGCTATCAAAAGACACCAGGTCCTTAATGAAAGAAAGAGACAAAGCCTGGTTGCAATTCCACAAACACAAAAACCCTACCCTAAAACTAAGATACCATGAACTATGTAATCAAGCCAAAAAACTCATAAAAATTGACAAAACTAGTTACTATAAAACTTTACAGGGAAAATACTCCAACAACACTCAAAAAGTTTGGGCCTCAATCAATAACCTACTACACCCAGGAAAACCTTCCACCCCCTTCTCCACAACTACCAAACAATCTACACAACATCCCCACCCACTTTAACAAATACTTTGCTGAAACTATCCAAGCCCTAGCCAATACCCAAACAACTAGCACCCACCCAATGTCAACAACAGCCCCCCACCTTTTCCAATACAGAAAGCAATACAGCTAGTTTCTCCCTAGAACCAGTCAGTACTACAACTATCACCAAACTCCTGAAAAAACTGAAATCAACAACTCCAGCAGTAGACAAACTACCATCAGAATTCCTACAGATTACCGCAAAGGCCATAGCCTATCCTGTGTCCATCCTCATTAACAGATCTATAACTGAATGCAAAGTACCCAACCCATGGAAAATATCTCACATAATACCATTACACAATGGGGGACACTCCCTTGAACTTACAAACTACTGCCCCATTGCAATACTATCACCCCTATCAAAGATTTTAGAGAGGGCAGTCCACTCACAACTAATGAATTTCCTCCTTCACAACAACCTATTATCCCCATCCCAGCATGGATTCAGACCTTCTCACAGTACTGCCACAGCATTAGTATCCTTTTCATACTCTGTTAATACCCACAGAAACAACAGCTTGTTCATATCCTCCATATTCTTAGACTTATCCAAAGCCTTTGATATGGTGAACCATAGATTACTACTAGAAAAACCGGCCACTCTTAACATAAATTCTTCCACCTTATCCTGGTTCAGTAGCTACTTATCTAACCGACAACAAGCAGTTCTTTGGGAAAACCACCTGTCACCCCTACTTCCAGTAACCATTGGTATCCCACAAGGGTCCATTCTCGGCCCACTGCTATTCTCATTATTTACTAATGATATAGCGTCATCCCTGTCCTCTGCCTCAATAGTCCAGTATGCAGATGATACCACTATAATATGTGCAGCCCACACGAATGACAAACTTCAAATCATAACCCAAAACAGCTTTACCCTAGCTGAAGAATGGTTCAGCAATATCAAACTACTGCTTAATCCAAAAAAACTAAACTTATTCCTTTCAGTCCAAGTAGATCTCCCCCCATAAACAATAATTTTGCAATAATATCCAAAGACAATACTAATATCACTCCAACACTACACACAAAGCTTCTAAGAGTAGAAATTAACAATAAACTCAAATTTGACATCCATATTTCCCAAACATCAAGAAAGTCAAAAAAAAGATCGGACTCCTTTATAGAAACCACCACTACATGACCAGACACACAAAATCCACCATAGCTAGAACCCATCTGTTATCTATACTTCTTTATGCTTCCCCAATCTTTGCCAACCTTCACCAAACAGAGCTCACTAAAATTGAATCATGCTATAACAAAATTTCCAAATTTGCTAATGAAGCCACTCATAGGTCCCATCACTGCATTCCCTTAGACAACTCAACTGGCTTGAGTTTCCATAACTCCTCCTACTCAACCAACTTACCACTGTCCATAAGCTCTACTACCTTCCTATGAAAACACCTGCCTTGAAACAATTAATTCAACCCTATACACCCTCCAGAAACCTAAGATCAACACACCGGAACCACATAAGTGTCAACAAGCATAGAAATGAAGCTGGCAAATCCTTCTTTGCCTGCTGCATTGCAAAAACCTGGAACCTCCTACCAGATCACCTAATCTCAACATCCTCACCTTACTTCTTCAAAAAAAATAACATCAAATCCCACTTTATGCAAAACTGGCTATGTTCATGTCTCCCCCCCAGGCTAGTCCAAATCTACTCACTGCTATTAATACTCTCCTAAATAATGAATACTGCCATGGTTCTCAACCTCTAATAGTTTATTGACACAATGCTAGAAAGTCAAGTATTCTCTACTATCGTACACTATTTGCTCAAGTTCTACCAGATACTCAACTGTAAATCATTCCAATCTACTGTTTGTAAAAGCATTCAACTAACATGGTGTACTTTGTGTATGAATATCTTATACCTTGTGAATGTTAACTAATGTAATGTAATGCTTGTGGAGCTTTGTGAATGCATATTTTGTACCTTGTGAATGTTAACTAATGTAATATAATACTTGTGGAGCTTTTCTCCCAGGGCCTCCGCTGAAAACTGACCTGTGTCCAGTCGGATCTTCCCGGTAAACAAATGTAAAATAAATAAAAAAATATATATACTTCTCAGAAGTGCAGGCAAACACAGGAGGACTGTAGCTAATCAAGTTTGCCGATGACTCCAAGCCATAATTGACTCTCCGGCTGACACGGACATCCTCTAAAAGGTCCTTACTGAGACAGACACCTGGTGTCAAAGTCATGGCCTCAATCTAAATGCCAAGAAATGCATAGTCATCCCATTTGGGAAAAACAAAACACCCACGAATTACCACATAGGTGGCAGCCCCCTTATTACAGAAGAGGTAATAAGAGATCTGGGGACCCAGGTAGATAGCAATCTCACCTTTGACAATCATATTGCCAAAGTAGTTTGGAAATCCTTCTATGTGGCCCAGCTAATTACTAAAGGGTTTGCATCTAGAAATAAAGAGGTTACAGTGCCCCTCTACTCGTCACTCATCAGACCCATCATAGAGTACAATGCCCCATTTGGGATGTACCTCACAAGACACTTCCAACAGCTGGAGAGACCACAAAAGTACCTCAACAAGAGGATCACTAGCCTCAAACATATGTCCTATGCAGCCCGATTGATAAAACTCTGGCTGTACTCAGTGGCATATCGCTTACTCAGAGGTGATCTCTGCCTGACTTACAAAGCCATGCCCAACTCAGAATTGATGGACATGCTCCACCTAAAGAAATCCAAGTCACTGCGAGCCACTCACTCCAGTGAGCTAAACCTCGCCACAACAATAAATAGAACATGCTGGAGGGATAGATTCCTGTCACAGAGACTCCCCATGCTTTGGAACAAGATTCCAAACTATATTAGGCAGAGCCCCTCACTAACACTCTTCAAGAGAAACCTTGATGAATGGATGAGTAACAGAAAGCACATCCCTGGATCACTTCATTGGCTCTGCTTGACAGAGGATCAGTTAATTAATCAATGGGGTGGCGAAAGCCGACACACTCCGGCTAGGCTTATAAATGCCCTTGGGCAGATAGCCTAGTACCTACCTTGAACCTATGAACAATTGTTTTTTAATTCTCTTCTTTTTTTCACATTTTACACTCACTAAACAGAAAAAGTGCTGGTTAAAGAGGGTAAAATAATGGTGGCTGTATTGTTTTCTCCCAAGCTCCATTGTGGCTTGATATGCTGCTGTGAAGTGATGGACTCGTTTTTCAGCGGGCATTTCTTGTACATTAATACCTTGCTGCAGAACATTCATTCTTCAGTCAGGGTGCTAATGTACAGTTTGCCTATTCTCTATAAATCATTAACACATGCCAGTGTTCTTCCAAATACAATCATTGTCACTTGAACATTTTTGCCTTACACTGTATTGGAAAACAAGGACTGTCAAGGATAAAAGTCATGTATATGCCATATCCTTTAAATGATTTAAAAGAAAGGTATTCCTTCTCATACAGCAACTTCTCAGATTAGGAACTACATTCATTCAACTGTGATGAAAGCATTCTACTTTCATGTGTAAAATTCATATAGATTAATTTATGGAAAAACAGTGGTGTAAGTCCAACATTATGACATCTAGAGTATTTCTGAACCATGCATTATGAATACATTTACAATAATGTGAGTCTATTAAATAAAGGGATGCATATTAGTTTCAATATATTATAAATTTGGGTTTTCTAAACATGCCAACATGTTCAATGTAATTTATTCTTCCTTCCAGCCTCTGCCTCTTTGTTGGAGTTATTTTTGCCTAGCCATATTGTATGTCTTTTATTAGACTTACGCTTACATGTAGAGCTCACATGGCTTCTTTAACACCATGGAACCTTCATGGTGAGGATTCTTGCAAAATTTCCAGCAGCTGAAATGCCTGTGATACAACGGGAAGTACTGACTGCCTGTTGCTATTCTTTCTATCAAAATGACATCGTTTTTCATATGCATACAATTAACCAGTACATTTATTGCTTTTGTGATTCTATATTTTCCTTCCAGTCATAAATCAGGCAGATAAATAAAAAGCAAATGCAATCCATAAATATTGTAGTTATTATTTTACTGAGAAAAAAACGTAATTGCACCCATTTTTTTTTTTAGTTATAGTTACAGCTCCCTCTGGCATCTGTCTTTCATTTAATACCACAGCCACTATCATTCAGTTTTCTTCTGGAGATTTTCCATACCTTCAAATTATGCATTGTTGTTCTGTTCCTATAAAATGAACTCCTGGCTGGTTTCAAATTGTATGGACAGCTATGGTACAGGACCTAATGTTGACATATATAGTTCTTGTGTTTTCATTTTGTTTCTTTTCCCAAACAGTATTCTTTGGCACTAGTATATTATGCTAAATTTTATCAGATATAGGCTCATTTTTATGAAATATGATAACATGTGCAGTGTTGTTTTCTTTAAAGAGCCTTTTGATATAGCTCTCAGTGATATCAATAGTTAACATCTCATCTATTTACCTTTTCTTTCAGCTTGCAGTAGTTACTTTAAATTGCTTCTGAAAGCTGTCTGATTTGTTAATAAACCAGAAGGTAAAATGTCTGGAACACTTATAATATTTTATTGACTGCAGTATGTAAAAATACATACTTCATTTTTGACCTTTGAGATGTGGATAAAAGAAATCACATAGCTTGATGCATTTTGATATAAGTATAGGCTATTTTAGGGGTAAACATTGATTTCAGCAGTAATAGCAACATTCCCACAGCCTAAATTAATTTAAGAAATGTTTTGCCATGACTGAGTAGAGGTCTTTGTAATTCTAGATTACTTTTAAAAGATATGCATATTGTTTAGCTTTAAGTACTAAATCATGAGCTGAAAACATCTTTCAGATTAATAGCAGTTCACAGTTGATATAAATGAAACAGGAAGCTAACCGTGATGCAGGAGAAAAATTATGTTGCTGGAACATTCTTTGCGTAATAAGTTGGTTGAGTGATACATTGTCATAAACGTATGATAGTGTCAGAATAAAATTTTAAGTTTGATAGCCAGGACTGAATGTGTTGGTGCTATTTATTACAGCAGAACCAAACAGTTAATGAGAAAGTGTGGTACCATGCCTCTCATCTGTTCAGGCTTTTGCCTCACATATTTAGTCCATTCCTCATAAAATTTGTGGTTTTCTGCCAAATCAGCGCAGACCGAATTCACCCAAATATACCAGACTTTTGAATTTCATAATTCATATCCTCCAGAGAATACATGGCAATCCAAAACCTTTAATTCTAGCAATTTATTATTTTTAAGTTTATAAGAGCAATATTTAAAATTTGTCCCCTATGTTTGGGCCTTTGTTCCCCATTTACTTTTGGCTTTGTCCAGATTTCTTGTACTAAGAGGTTGAGAAATGTGTATAGTACAGAAGATTACACGATTATTGACCAGCCTAATCATGTAAGGTGAATAGCCAAGTGTTAATAACATGAGTATTTATACCTTGTATTATCAAGAGGGTGGCTGAGTATTTAAGGACATTTTGTGAATGAAACGTAAATAGTATATAAACCTGTTATGTTACTAGTCATGATGTAGGAACGGCCACATTATTTTTTCTACAGTGATGGGTTCAATACATCTTCACAATTTTAACAAGCATGATTGTGGTAAAAATGATGGTTGTCACACTGGTGTTTCAAATGTCACATTACCTGGCAGCATGCCACTACTTTCCATAGCTGGTACACCTGTAAAAGCTGGTCTGCAAGCTCATTTGGGCAGAGCATCAACCATCTGTTCAGTCCTTAAAATAGCTATAGAGTGCTTTATATTGGCATGTGCCACACTGCTTTGCCTTGTCCCATTGTGTTGATGATGTATGTTAGGACTGATGACTGAAAAAAGGATGCTCAGGACATGCATCGCAATGACCAACAGGAACATGCTAGTTGAGAGTAAGTCCAGGAATGTCTTTGTATTCAGTTAGTTGTGCAGAGTCTGTGAGAAATAATGATGGATGGAACATCTTTGAAAATCAAGTAAGGCATTGATTGTGGGGCAGCTGGTTACCTGAGATGCTTGGAGGCAGGTGTAATTAGAGCAATTACATATCCTGAAAAAATTGTGGGATCTCAATAGTCAATGAATAATTGTCATTATTTGTCTCACTGCAGAAATATTTTACAAAGTCAATCTAGGGTCAAGGAACACTTCTTCCAGTTGCATCACAGGGCAGATTAATTGTTCTGATACTCCTGTAGCTGCACAGGATACAGATTAATGAAAGTGCAAACTAGGGAGGGAAACATGCCCCATGTACCCAGCTAAGGTCAACTACTTGTATAAGAAAGGAGTGGGTAATGTAAGCACGTGTAAATGATAGCATTGTTTACTGGAGGCCAAATGAACTCAACAGTCCAGAGCAGGAATGGATCTGGAAAATTATTCAGCAGGCATAGAAATCTGTAAGAATATGTTTGCTCAAATAAAAAAAAAAATACATTTCAAGGACAATGGCTCTTTCTGAAACTACATCTGAAGTACATCACTGGTGTGCTTTATGCTGGAGGCGAAGTGATCTGAAATACAGCTGGCAGGGGCAATTTAAGGATACAAGTAGCTGTTTCTTTGGCAAAGATCCCCCTATAAGCCTTGGCTGTATCTGTTTGGTCTTCACCCAGGGACTCATTCCCTAAAGTGGAGTCAGTTCTGAATTTCTCCATTTTGGAAACATCTAGTAAGTAGTAACCAATACTGCAATCTGTGGAGGGGTTGGCATAATGGTCAAGGTCTTTACTTCAAAGATATAAGATGCAGGGTTTGATTCTGACCTCTGGTTGTTGGCTAGGCTTATAATAATCGACTGACTGATAGTCTAGTATTTAATCCTGAGCAGAGAGGTGTGATGGGTCATGTGACCATGTGAGTTTAGTAGCTGTAGCTCATGGGTTAGAGTACTGGTCTAGTAAACAAGGGGTCATGAGTTCATATCTTATCAAGGCCTGTACCTATCTTCAGCAGGTTGGCATAACGGTTAAGGTGTTCTCCTTACAGACACAAGGTACAGGGATTGATTCTTACATGGGATAATTGACTAGGCTTAAAATGTCCAACAAGGACCGTTAGCTAGTACTAATCTATGAACCTATGAAAAGTACCCTCAATGAGTTGGAGAAAGGCTGTGTTTAACCTTTCCAGTGAGGGAAGATCAGTCTGGTTAATAATTTCTGTTGAAACTTATTTAGGGTGATGCTGAAAAGTTACCCTGAGTAGAATTTAGAAGATTAAAATGGCTGTTCTATCACTGGCCCAGAATGGGAAGCTCTTGTACCTCGTTATTCCTAGTTCCACTGGAAGGCATGGTAAGTCCTTTATAGAACAGAGTGTTTGTTTCCATTTAGAGAATATTTCATTAAATTGTCCTGTAAACATAAAAGTGGGTTCTTAAGTTTGTGATTAACAACATTTTCAAAGGGCTGTCGTCATACAACATATTAAATTAATAAATAAAATGTGATCCAAGCAAACATACATTTTTTAGTTTATATGCATTTCTTGTTAGCATCCTTCTCAAATATGTTTTGTTTTACATAAGTCACATGTCCCATTACCTTGCAGGAAGGTGACAGGTATAACTAACATGTTTAGCAATTAACTATTTTCTGTCAAATGAGAGCTGCTCTCTGAACTGGCTTTGCTGTGTTGGAGAGAATGTAAGCTAGGTTTAAGCTTCCATTATTAGGACTGGTACACTTTTACTGGCTTAGCTTGTAAGAGGCAGCCATTGAGCAGTATTGTAGTCCAATTAAAATCCAGGACTTTGTGCTGTAATGTATGTGTGACCTCATTTTCTTACAATTATACCAGGAAGGATCAAGCAATACATAAAAGTATCTCCAGTGCAGAGCAACAGTGCTCCATTAGACTGTAGACACTGCACACTTGTAAGTTTTGACAATGCAGCTTCTTATGTCTTGGAAAGAATACTGTGATTTTTGATAATAACTCTGTTGACCATATAATCAGAAAAGGTATTGTCATTAGGGAGTGAGCACAGTTAAAGACAGCAGTCATGGCTTTTAGAAAAATGGTGCACAAGGGTTGGAAAGGTATTGGTGACATTTAATATTGAAGAGAATATCTGAAACAGACAAACAAATAATTGTGCCACTGCATATGACACTAGTTCAGCAGATTATGGAGTACAATGAAACACCTGATAGTTATTTAAAAATATCTTGTACATCTATAATTAATTGAAAAATTTCTCACATCTACCCACCATCATGTCAGCTAGAGAAGTACACAAAGTGTGTTGAGGAAATAAAAACATGGCCTGGGATTCAGAAACATTTGCAGCAATGTGTCCAACAATTAGAGCAATGAGTGGTCATAGCAGGGTGTGTGCGAGTCAAAGATGGATGATTGATTTAGAAACATATAAGGGTATGTGACATGAGGCACCACCTCTAGTGAGTTTGACCCCAATAAAATCCTGGTGTCACACTAGGGGAAGATAATAACTATGTTAAGGGTAGCTGCAGCTTTAGCAAATGTGTGTACACAACAGGTTGTAATTATCACTAGTAGTCACTGTGTGTGTTGTGTGTATCCACTCTTGGAGGTGTTGAATCAGCCATCTGTGTTTTAGATTTCATGGTCTTCATGACACCAACATCATACATTGGAAGTCTGTGGATAAAGTCACCATACAAGAACTGGAAGACATGTTTCAAACTCATAGTGTGTAGGCCTGTGGGAATCATGAACTACCTATCCCAGTGGATACTAAAGTATGTGTGGCTATAAGAATGCCAGATACAGGGAACTTTTAGAAACCAATAAGGAACATAGTAGGGGCTTCCCAGGCATTTGCCTTAAGGAGGCAAATCTGTCACCAAAGCAGGTAGTATATGGCGAGCTTGACGAAAAGTCAGTGGAGGACCAGGCAGCAGAGGATGACCATGCAAAGTGAAGGCAGGTTGAGAATCTCATGGCACTGAGCAAGAGGCAGTGGCAAGCACACAGCTTTGGGTCATAGTAAAGCATATAAACTACAGTAAAACTGATTTATGCAAATCTATACCCAGACTGTACATACTGTCAGACAGATGCCGCGCTGTACATCAGACATAAGACAATACAAGTAGCAAAGTACAAAGGGCATGGTACAGTTGCCATCATTTACACAGATGGGGCAGGAACATGAGTGTGCAGCATCTTTAATGGAGACGTGTGAGTGCTGTAGTAACTGAAAATAATGTTTTTTTCTGTGGGTTTCTGATGTACAAGCGTAGGGATCTATTGAAAAATATTCAGTGAGGGGCCAGTGTTACTGTGCGTGTGTGTGTGTGTGTGTGTGTGTGTGTGTGTGCGTGTGCATGTGTGCATGTGTGTGTGTGTGTGTGTGTGTGTGTGTGTGTGTGTGTGTGTGTGTGTGTGTGTGTGTGTGTGTGTGTGTGTGTGTGTGTGTGTGTGTGTGTGTGTGTGTGTGTGTGTGTAACTGGGGACTGAAGTGGATTGTGTACATGTATACATAGGTGTTATGGACAGGTCCAGGGCACACCTAGAAGGTACGTGGGCATCCTATAAACTCCATGGTAACTGCCTCTCCATGGAGCTTCATAGGTAGTAACAAGGCCTTGGCTAGAGGTATGTATGCTGCTTGAACATGAACAATGCCCACTACCTTATATGGCACTGGTATGAGCACTAACCCTTCAAGGAGATCCTCTCCTGCTCATATGCACTTCCACACTAGATGTTGCTGTGGAAGGGGTTGAACTCAGTGATTTTGACCTAGGCCCCCCACATCCACGATGGTCATCACCAGACAGAGGTGGACTGACAACATAATGCACACCTGGCATATACACCATGAAACATGGAGGGCCTGAGCTGCACTGGCAGATGATGGAATATATCCAGAATGTCATACGCACAGCAGGTGCACTCCCATAAGTCATCAGGCATGCCCTGCAGTCAATGTATCATCTCTTGAAAGGCTGAGAACTCTTAGCCTGAGTCTCAGTGATAGCCTAGTGCATTCACTGGTCCTGAAACATTGAGACAGCTAGTTCCAGGTGGTTGGTACTCATGGCATATATGGCCACCAGTACATCAACCCACATAATCATCCAAATGTCCTGCAGAGCTTGCGGTAGACAATGAGAGCTGTGCCTGTGGAAGAGATATGCTTTTCCAGCTAGATCTGTCATCAATAATCTGCCTATCAGTGAGACTCTGTGTATCTTTTATGGTTTTCATAGGCACAACGATCATGTTTTCTTGCAGTTTGCAGAGTGCCTGTATCCAATATAGTCACTGTGCTGATCTTGCCAGCTGTTCACCACCATCTTAGTCAGAGTTAGACTTGTCTCCAACACCAAGCTGTGGAATATTCACAGTTGGGTTAGAGAGTACATTATCTGTGAAATCATCAAAGCCCAATACACAGTACAAGTATTGTTCATCACTTCTACTTTTCCCCCAGTGCATAAATAATAGGAATACTGAATAGTGTCAATACTGAAAAAGATAACCTTAGTTTGTGCAAGTGTCAATATAGCATGCAGCACTGATATTCCCACATAGCAGTAAAACACAAACTCACTGACTTGTGCTAGACTACACAGATCAGACTTATACTCTTCCAAATTCAGTACTGAAACACACTTGGGGTACCACCATTGGTTACTCTTTAGGTAACTGCAGTTCAGTACTTAGGTCCAAAATGCCACCATGGTAAAGTGATGAATCTCCATGCAGGTTAACAAGAAAATCTTCTCTCTCAGTCAGTGGAGGTTCAGCTGATAGGCTACCTCCCATTGCTCTACTGTCACATGCAAGGTGAGCAGCACACTTTTGAGCATCAGTAATGATATCAGTGACCTTGCATCTGACCTGCACATAGTTTTGGTCTTGGGCGCCAACAGCATTAATGTCTGCAACAGTAGTAAGGTCAATCAGCACTATTCTGGCTAGACATCTGTCAGCATAAAGATGGAAGGCCTGCAAAAAGATCTTATTCTCTGTGTTGGCTAACTTACATCTTCATGTACACAGGAACAACTGAGAACCAAAATACAAACTCCACAATGAGCCTCTTGGTTTTTGTCATTGAGGAGTTTATATCTTCATGTCTTTCATTTGCAAGGCATATGGCTGTGAGGGGAAAAATGCTCTGTATGAGTATACCAGTAAGCAATGCTTCTCATATGACACCATCTGCAGTACACTACTCAGGCTGTGTCTATATCATACCAATATCTAAACATAATAGATTGACAGACAGGAGGTGTACATGACTACATGTTACGGCCACAGGCATTGCAGCCTGCCAGTTAACAACCCCCAACCACATTGAGCAACAAACTACTAGAAAGTAGGTAACCCCTACCCAGTAGACCAGCTATGCCTCATTTACAGACAAACTCATGCGATCAAGGCACACACCAGCTGTCACTGAAATCAGTAGCTATATACTGTTCACCAGTATGCACCAAGGTCTGACCTGCAGAATATAGTCTACTATTGTAATGTACCTGTGTTGCTGCTCTCATTCTCCAGTCTTTCCCATAAAAAAAAAAATCCTACAATAACATCAGAACCCAGTCCTGACACACATGCAAGCACCTCTTCCCACAATGCAATGTTGTAAAAACAGTTTTCATTGTTGCACCTTTAAATGTTGTCTTACAGATTCATTAAAAGGACTCGTATGTAGTTACCTGCCCAATTACATTTATAATACCCATCTTGCTTCCCTGTACTAATGCAGCAGTAGGTTGTACTAGGTAGCAAGCATTTTAAAACAACAATTTCCAACTACGTGTTTCCTAAAATAACGTCAGATCCAGTCCTGACACACACGCAAGCTCCTATTCCCACAATGGAATGTTACTGCGCAAACACAGTTTTCATTGTTGCATCTTTAAATGTTGTCTTAAAGATTCACTAAAAGAACTGTTCTGTAGTTACCTGCCCAATTACATTTATAACACTCACCCTGCTTGACCATACTAATGCAGCACTGGGTTGTAATAGGTAGCAAGCATTTTAAAACAACAATTTCCAATTTTGGAAACACTTTCCTTCTTAGAAACAGTTAATCAAGCCCGAGATTCTGGATTTCTAGTATCCACTGTTCTGCTAGACCTTTCTAAAGCCTTTGATACCATCTCCCATTCACACCTACTCTGCCACCTCTCCAACCTTAATCTTTCCACTAATATTCTTTCCTGGTTCTCCAGCTACCTCTCTGACAGATCCCAGGCTGTCAGATGGAAGAACTCTACCTCCTTCTTCTTACCTACTCCTACCTGCGTTCTTCAGGGATCCATTCTCGGTCCCATACTTTTCAACATCTTCATAAACAACCTTTACACTGCTCTCCCTGACACTACAGTCATACAATACACTGATGACTCTACCTTAGTCTGTGCCACCCCCAACATATCTGAACTTCTCTCTAAAACTCAAACTGCTTTTTCCACTACAGAAAACTGGATGCATCAAAACCATCTCTCCCTCAACTCCAATAAATCCAAATTCCTTCCAAGACTTCTTCCTTGGACAAAAACTCTTTCAACATCCTCAGCCAATCTAACACTCCTACAGAAGTGGTCCCCTACGCCAAACTCCTTGGCATAACCATAGACGAACACCTTAAATTTGACCTCCACATTCAACAAAACATAAAAAAACCCCACCAAAAACTAGGCATGCTCTACAGGAATAATCTATTTCTTTCCAAATCCTCCAGGCAAACCTTAGCTACCTGCTTCCTCCTACCCTTTGTACTTTATGGAGCCCCTCTCCTAACTAATGCGGTGTGGAAGTCACAGCCAATAGGGAAGGTTGGAGAAGAGAGTCTGTGGAAGTCGTCTGGAGAAACAGTAAGAGATGGCTGCTTGAAGAGGTAATGCGACTTGTTTAGACTACACACTTGGACATTACAGCTATCCAACCTGTTATACTGATTCACAGTTGGGAATCTGCCCTATCTGCTGCTGACCTACTGACTCATCCCACCACAACAACTGCTGTCCATTCCCCAAAACTAAGGAATTGCACCTTTTCATTCCCTTTGCTTCAGTCCAGCAAGGAAAAGAAACTATCCAACCTGTTATACTGATTCACAGTTGGGAATCTGCCCTATCTGCTGCTGACCTACTGACTCATCCCACCACAACAACTGCTGTCCATTCCCCAAAACTAAGGAATTGCACCTTTTCATTCTCTTTGCTTCAGTCCAGCAAGGAAAAGAAAGTATGTTATTTTAACCTACAGGCAATACAACTACTATTTCATGTTTTTATACCTCAGGTTTATTGTACACTCCCCAGCTAAGGCTACCAGCAGCAAAAACCCCTTTCTACTCTTAATTTCCTCACCTATTACACTTGTCCTCCTGTACGTCTTTACTCTTTTTTCCCTCCTTGAATCCCCTGACCTGCTACCTCCCTAACAAAACCTTTAGCTTGATGTACTGCATATTGACACCAGGTGGCATTTTTCTCCTAGAAGCTATCCCACTAACTACCTTTCCACTCCTCAGGATCACAGACTGACTCAACCTCTTGTACTGTAGCTCCACTTTTCCCTTATACCTATACTGAACTTTCTCACCTATCTACCCTGCTTATTTCACTATTTTCAAGGCTCTCTCCTTCCACCTACTCACATCCAAACTAACCTTACCATTCATATCTCCTCTGATTGTTTTCCTTGGGTCCACTCCCTCAGTGGGTCTACCCGCTCCATTCGCCCTGCGGGCTCTTATCGCTCCCCTACCCTACCCCCAATTCCCACCCACCCCCAGTGTCTCCAACCTTATACTTGCCTTGCCACACCCCCTAGTATCTTACCACCTATCACACTACTTACTCATTTCACACTTCCAAACCTACCTAGCACCGTCCACACCTCCCCCCTCAACACTCCCTCCAAACACCACATCCATTTTACTTCTTCCAGCACTATGAAACCTAATACTTCAATTTACCTTAACATACTATGTTCACTCACATTCCTAAATTTCCTTGTTGTATATTACACCCTTACCTACTATGAAAGCCTAAGTCTGTCAGAGTCCCTTACATTATCAAAGCAAACTAACCCTACCCTCTCCAAACCACAATATCATATCCTACCCTGCCATCATCATCCCCATACCTTCCTCCCCAGTTTTACTGAATAAACCACAACAAATACTACAAAACCAGAAAGCTCTACCTCATCTACTCAAAATACATGCAAATACTTCCCTCCCCTCTCCTGCTCCTACTGGTTCATGGGGACATACATCCCAACCCTGGCCCTAACAACTCCTTTCCACTTACCCTCACTGACTAAAATACTAACTCCATGAAATCCCCCTTTTCTCCCAACTCACTTTCAGTTGCTCACCTAAATATTCGTAGTATAACAAATAAAATCACCCAGCTTCATGCCCTAATTGACCTCTACTCATTTGACATCCTCTGCCTAACTGAAACCTGGCTTAAACCAGCAATCAAAGACAATGAAATTACCCCACCTGCTTACAGTATCTTAAGACTCGATCGCCCAAAGAAAAAAGGTGGGGGAGTTGCCATACTTTATAAATCTGAATTACAAATTAGCCTGATAGACTCCCAACCTCCCTCCCCTACAAATGCTGAACTCCTTTGCTCCAAACTTCAGATTAATAAGAACAAAGCAATGTACATTATGTGTTGCTACATCCCTCCCGGGAAAAATATAAATACACTTGAAAATATCCTTAGCTGGCTCTCTTCTACCATCCCACAGGAAACTATCCTTTTAGGTGATCTCAATATTGATTGGAACTCCTGCTGTTCCACTAAACCCACCTCTCTCATAAACCTCTACATGTTCCAACAAATCATAAACTTCCCTACAAGAATACATAAACCTACTAAGAAGCAGAGTATTCTTGATTGGATACTTGTAAATAACAATCCCCTTGCATATAAAACAGGTATACTCCCTGACAATATTAGTGACCACCTCCTTACATACATTTCCAAACAAAAACATAGTAGTCCTACGCAGTCAGTATATCAAACTATATGCAGTAAGAAAAATTTCAGCCTTCCCAACTTCCTCTTAGAACTTAAAGCTTGCAACTGGGTACCTCTCAAAGACCTTCCTCTTGATGAAGCAGTCACTTATTTCAATAATAAAGTCCTCCAAATTCTGGACAGCCATGCCCCCTCTCGCCAAATTAAAATAAGGTCCAAAGCAGCTCCATGGCTTTCCAAAAAAAACAAGCAAAACATGATACTAAGAAACAAACTTTGGGCAAAATGGAGAATCACAAAAAACCCAACTGACCACCAACATTTCAAACTCCTTAGAAATACCACAAAGAAACTTATATTCCTTGACAAAAAAAAACTTCAACTTTAAATTTCAACAAAACCCCCAACAGAACCCTCAAAAATTTTGGTCTGGAATCAAGAAACTCCTATACCCTGGAAACTCAAAAACACCCACCCCTGCCCACCTATCTCAGACCCCTCCTAATAAAATTACTGACACCTTCAATAACGTCTTCTCAGAAACAGTCACCTCTCTTGCCAACACCTTAACTCCACCCACAACCCTTGGACTTAACCCTCCTAATAGTAAAACACCCTCTTTAAAGTTGAACACAGTATCCACAGCCTTCATTTACAACCAACTCCGAAAACTTAAACCTTGCACCCCCTCAGCAGACAAACAGCCAGCAGAGTATCTGCAGCTAGCTGCAGAGGTACTAGCATTCCCAGTCTTCATCTTAATAAACAGAACCATAACTGAATCCACTATTCCATCTCTCTGGAAATTCTCCCATATCATCCCTTTACATAAAGGGGGAAATACAACTGAACTTTCAAACTACCGTCCTATAGACCTACTCTCTCCTCTAGCTAAAATCATGGAACGATGTGTCCACCAACAATTTCTAGAGCACCTTCTCCATAATAACCTACTTGCTGACTCACAGCACGGTTTTAGACCATTCCATAGTACCACCACTGCCCTTCTTTCCTTTACAGACTCCATCAACAAAAATCGCAACAATAATCTATACTCATCTACATTATTTCTTGACCTCTTAAAAGCATTCGATATGGTAAATCACCATCTTCTGACTGATATGCTTAAATCTCTTTCTTTTAACACAATGGCTATTCAGTGGTTCAACTCCTACCTGTCAAATAGACAACAAGCAGTTCTCTGAGACAGTCATTTATCCTCCCAGCTCCCAGTCTCCATTGGAGTCCCACAAGGCTCTATTCTAGGTCCCCTCCTCTTCTCCATCTTTATTAATAACCTGAATACCTCCCTCCCATCTTCCACTTGCATTCAGTATGCAGATGACTCTACACTCATCTGCACTGCAATGTCTCCTGCTGAACTACATTCATGTACCCAAAATGTTTTTACTGCAGCAGAAAATTGGTTCAAACACATCTGTCTCCTCCTTAATCCTAAAAAGACTAAGTTAATATTGTTTACTCCAACTTATAAGTCCATCCCAATTTCCTTTACTATTGTCTCTAACAATGGCATGCTTATATCACCCGACAGCACCACAAAACTGCTTGGTGTCACAATAGATAATCAACTAAACGTTGATGCTCACATCAATCTAACTATAAAAACAGTTAACAAAAAAATAGGTGCTCTCTATAGACTTAAACAATTTCTCACACCAGAGACTAGGATATCTTTAACTCAAACACATCTCATCTCTACACTACTGTATGCCTCTTCAACCTTTATTAACCTATCAAAAACAAACCTGTCAAAACTAGCCTCATCCTACCACAACATTATCAGGTTTGCTACAGGTGCCCCATATCGGACTCATCATTGCTTAAATCTCAGACAGCTAGGTTGGCTTGAACTGCAAAATCTCATTATACTTCAACAACTGACTATTACCCACAGGATACTCCATTTCCCTTCTAATGCACCTATTCTTAATACTCTTATTTCCCCCTATAAGAATCTCACTACCCTACGATCAGCTAATAAACTTCTAGTAGCTACATGTAAATCTCAGAACAAAGCAGGTGACTCCCTTTTCTCAAATGCTGTGGGTACACACTGGAACAAGCTCACTAGTGAACTTACTACCTTGACCTCAACACCCCTTTTCAAGAAACATTTAAAGACCCACCTCAAATCACACTGGCTCTGCCCTTGCTCTTCTCCTGACTGACTCGTTTCCTACTTCCACATCTTTTTACCTCTTTTCCCATTACCTCTATCTGCACTGTACACACCCATCATCTGGACAAGTATTACTTCTCCTTCTCTCACACTGCCTTGTCTCCATCTAGATTACATCACTGCTCCCATCACTACAATTTTTCCCCTTGACTCTCTTCAGCTTGTGACTTCCTCTTTCTTATGATTTTACTTCCTATTACCGCTACTTATTTTGCTTATGTTTTACCTCCTATCACCTCTACTTACTTTGCACTACCTAATGCCTTGCACAGGTAGTATTTTTAGTTCTTTTTTTCTTCATGATAGGTCAAGTCCAAGTCCAGATGCTATAAAAAAAAAAAAAAAAAAAAATGTTCAATTCTGTATTTAAATACTGCTGTTGTTGCTGTGTGTTTTTGATTCACTAATTGCTGTTCTGTTGTTTTGTATGCTAATTAGTTGCTAACTCCTGCTTAGTAGTTTAGTTATCCTCTTGTCTATATTTTTTTTCTTAGTGTGTTACCTTAGACTGTTACAGTGGAGCTTTTCTCCTTGGGCCTCTACTGAAAATGGACATGTATCCAGTTAGACTAGCCCGGTCAACAAATGTAAAATAAATAAAAATAAAATAAAATAAATAAATAAACTAATCTGTCTGCCTCCCTCTCCTCTAAACTTGAAGCTTGCTATAATAAAATCTCTAAATTTGCCACCAAATCCAAAAACTCAACCCACCACTGCCTCTCCCTTCAATCTTTAAACTGGCTAGAACTCCCAAGCCACCTTGACTATCTTCAACTAACAACCACTCATAAACTAATATTCTACCTAGAAAAATGCCCTGCTCTATCCAACACCCCCCCTTACATTCCCAACCGATCTTTAAGATCTGAACACCAAAATCTAATCTCCATCCCCTGACCTAAACATCCCGCTGGCCAACAACTACTTTCCTTCTCTCTAGGTAGGAAATGGAACTCTCTCCCTCCTTCTCTTAGAACCATACCTAACTCAGACTACTTTAAAACCCAACTTTTCTTACACCTATCCTCAAAATGGAAATGTTCTTGCTTTCACTCTACATAATCCCAAAGTTCCTCTAGACTAAGCCCCTATACTCCTGCACCTTTATGCACCCAAACTCTAGCTATGATTTTAGCAGGCTTTAACTTCACTAACTTCACTGTATGGATGAAAATATTGAAAAGTTAGCAAAAAAAAAAAAAAAAAAAAAAGATTAATTTTTAATTTTTATTTTTGCTGTTTTTTCTTTAGCATTTGATGTGTCCTTCGCGAATTCTTGCTGCATGTACATTCTATTGTAAATTTGCATTTTCAATGTTCTTACTGTGTGTACATTCTATTGTAAATATGCATTTACAATGTTCTTACTGTGTGTACATTCTATTGTAAATTTGCATTTGCAGTGTCTTACTATGTTTTCTTGCTGTGTGGATTATCTTTGTGTTCTTCTTAAACATTGTATTGTTGTACTGCCTTGGAGCTTTGCTCCCCGGGCCTCCACTGAAAATGGGTTCTTCTTGGCCCAGTGGACTTCCCCGGTAATCAAACTGAAATAAATAATAAATAATAATAAATAATAACTACGTATTTCCTCAAAGAGCACATTTGGGAGTCAGTGCAGCAAAAACAAAACTTTTAGTGACAGGTAAACCGACATCAAACATACAGTAATGCAGCTTTCCTTCCTCTCTAGTGACTTGTTCACGGGTGTAGCAGTGACACACAACTGATGCTCCACATTTTCTTCTGTAGTACAATGTGGGATTCTGTGGCTGCTGAGGTTTGTATTGAGTAGATTTAGGCCTCTAGGCATGATAATTATGCTCATGAATGTTTCTGAATCTCTCATTCTATGCATTGTGGCTGGAATCAGAGTCTTGTGCAGACTGCCCCCACATGAGCACTTGTGTTGTGCATTTGGCATGCATGTGTCAGTCAGTGACATAGAGAGGGTTGTTGCCTTTTATTTTATACAACTGCAGCCAATGGAATCACTAAGCAGCAATGTTGCTCAAAATGTTTAACTTCATGCTAGCATCACACACAGTTTTGGTGATATTTCACACCTTACCATTTAAACCACTGTAATATTGGCACAAGGCATGTCGCACCTTGTCACAGATTATGCTACTGAATTTTTCTGTGATGCACAACAATTGGCAAAACTGAAATAGGGGTGATCATGCAATGCCAATCATTATTCTCTGGGATGAGACCTAAAGTACTGCCATGGTGCTGAATGGCACTGTTTCTGGCAGGGTGCTCTAGCAGTGTACTCAGGAATCCAAAATCTTCCTTTGTTATAGATGGACCACTGGGATTGCCTGCTTGGGGGTTTGTTTGAGGGTCCTAAATATAGGTTAGATGCCTGATACTATCCCCAGTATAAGATAGATGCCTGGCACTATCTCATCAGGGCAGTTACTAATGCCACAAGAATATTTCGCTCTGGAAAGCAGTGCAGGCACCACTATAGTGACATGTGGAAATGCATTCCAGACCTTCTTAGCCGATGGAAAGAAGAGGCCAAGGTCAGGATGTCTAAGATGGACTGTAAATGTTATCTATAGATGTATGGATTTTTTTTGGCATATTATCTGTGGGTAATATAAATTGATAATGAGCCACCTTTAGCTACAGCTATTGCAGAGAACAGTATGTTCTGGTGGAAAATCTAGCTGCTTTCCAGGTGCAGGCATGAATACACTATTTAACTGAAATTATATTCCTTCCATAATATTGTTAAACTGCTTAATTTCTCATGGCAATGCCTACATATCGGAAACATGCACTGAATGAAATGTTTCCCTTTTTATTGTTAATGAAGTGAACATGGTTTGGACGGCATGCCACTTTATGTAGTCAGGCAATCTGTGATGTCACCAGTTCAGTTCTTGCCATTGCACATATGCGAGGGGTGTATTACATGATATACACCAATAGCCAGTAGAACATGTACTGACATACTGATACATTTGTCGTAGCAGTTTGTAGGTATACACAGTAAAAGACAGTATAAGTAGAAAAGTCTCCAATATTTCATTTGTTCACTATACTTAGCATACAGTAACATTACTTGGTATGTATTAGTCAGCTGTGCTTCTCCCCAGGATTTTGTAGCTTTACTGATGCTGTACTTGTTCTGCTATCATTTGAATTTGTATGTCTAATACTGCATTTCATGCAATGTCTCCTTGTTTCTCCTCTCCCTGTTTGTTACGGTTCTACGTTTTTAATTTATTTTGCTCTGTTTGTTATTTCTCCCCTTCTGTTTTGCATTTCTGTACAGCAGCAGCCTAGAACCAATGGCCATGCCCTGCCCCAGCAGTCCTCATTGAGACAAACTGGCTGTAACATCTGAGACACTGCCAGCCAGAGCAGCATGTCTGGTGCCTTTTCAGGTTGAAACTGATTGGCCTTTCTCTCCTGCCTCAGGTGGGATTTCACCATTTGTGAGTGTGAGCACTGTTGTTTCTGACCATAGCTCTTACAGGGTGATTCATTTGACAGTCGCAGACAGATGGCCAAAATAATGGGGGAGCTGGTGGACTGTCATATTAAAGCCCACATCAGCCACCTGGAAAGACCTGTCTTGCAACTGACAGATTTGCATCTCATCCCACCAGTTGCCACACCATCTGGGCCAGGTCTCAGTGGTGAGGGTGTGCAAGGTGGTGTCTAACCTCCCAGTGAGGATGACATGGGCAAGGAGGTTTGAGAGACATACCCCCTGTATACTCCATCAATGTGTTCATTTGGGTCTATTTCAGTTGATCAAAATTTTAAATTGTTGAAACCTATATGGTCAAGATTGACAATTTATAATATTGAAAAGCAACTAGGAGATTATGTTACAGTTTGGATCGGGGAATATACCCTTTTCTCCACTGTATTGCAATCTCAGAGTTAGTATATATAAGTAGCAGGGGTTGTGGGAGTTCAGGGGGCCTTGTCCTTTGCTAAAAGACTGTTTCTTCTTCCTAGCTGGTTTTCAATATTTTAAAATGTCGATCATATGGGTCTGATAAATTAAAAAGTTGACCAATTGCTCCTGCCCTCCCTTGTTTATTGTCCAAGCCTCCCTATCACCATTGTCTTCCCTTTGTTTGTCTGCTTTCTATAACTCTGTTGTCATTCTCCTCCCTAATTGTGTCAACTTGCCTGTCAGTCTTGTCTGTGTTATGTGTTTGTGAGTTTGCCCCTACTACCTACCCCTTATTATGTTCCCATACCTTCACCTTCCCTTGCATCTTTCTCCATCCTTTATTCCTTGTAACAAAAAATACTCTCCTTCTTTTCCTTGTTGCATTTTACTCATTCCTTTCCGACTTCCTCTATGTGTTTCCCTCTGCTTGCTTTCCCCTTTTCCTACTGTCAAAAAATAGACTTAAAGTGTGCAGTGGGTCCTTTAAGGCTGATGGCTGCTTTTCTCCGCTTGCCACTTTTGTGTGCATGTTAATGCACTGAGCACATACATGTTCCACTTTCAGCATTTGTACCCATCACATTTCACAACAACTACACTAGCTTCATCCCAGTGGAATGGAAAACAGCTACCATCATCCCTTTGCACAAAGGGGTGCATCCATGGACCCCGTAAACTATAGAACCATTAGCCTGATCAGCCTTATCTGCAAGGCCATGGGCCGAATCATCATGGACCTTATTAACAAAGATATAGGAAATCTGCAAATGCTCGATGCCACCCAGTTTGGCTTTGTCAAGGGGAGTTCATGCCTGTTAAATTTGGTGGACTTCTTCAAGACAGTCACCCTAGTGCAAATCTGTGCATACGGCCTACCTAGATTTCGCCAATGCCTTTGACACAATCCCCCACTCAGGCATCATTGAGAAACTCTCCTGGCTGGGTATCAACCCATATATTGTCAGGTGGGTTGCAAACTGGATCACTGATAGAACTCATATGGTCAAATTAGGGGATTACACCTCCTCCAGCAGACTTGTAACCACTGGTGTTCTACAGGGATCGGTTCTGGGACCCCCTACTGTTCAGAAGAATCTACTTCTCCAAAGTGCAGGCTAAAACTAAAGGACTGTGGCTAGCAAAGTTTGCTGATGACAGCAAACTGTAATCACTGAAATCCCTAGCGATGTTTGCATCCTGCAAGAAGGTCTTATGCAGACTAATGACTGGTGCCAAAGTCATGGTTTTAAACGTAATGCAAAAAATGCATTATCATTCCCTTTGGCAAGGGTGATGTTCATGCAAACTACTACATCAATAGCAATTCCCTAAGTACATAGTCAGTGGTGAGAGATTTGGTCACAATGGTCGACAGCAACCTTAACTTTGATCACTGTGTCTCCACAGTGGTAAGAAGGGCTCATCTCATAAGTAAGGGCATTGCTTCCAGAAAAAAAAGATGTTCTATCCCCCTGTACTCTTACCTCATCAGTCCAATAATAGAGTACGATGCTACTTTTGGTATGTTCCTTTCCAAATACCTGCAGCAAATGGAGAGACCACAACGATTCCTTACGAAGAAAATTCAGGGTCTTCAAGATCTGTCTTATGTGGACAGACTGAAATCATTGTCACTTTACTCTGTGTCATACAGACTGCTTACAGGTGACCTGTGCCTTGCATATAGAACAATCTCTGACCTAGCTTTAATGGAAATGCTGCACATTTGTAAGTCAAATGGTACACAGGTCACTCACTCAATAGACCTTAACCTGGTATGTGACATCAACAGAACTTGCTGGAGAGACAGATTTGTCTCACAAAGGTTCACACACCTTTGGAACAAGCTTCCTATTCATATTAAATAAAGCCCCCTTGTTGGCCCTATTTAAGCGTAATTTGAACAATTGGATGGGTAACCATAAATTCACCCCAGGGGCTCCACTTGTGTCCCTCTTGGACAGGGGCAATGGATGCTGATTTTAGTGTCTGCTTGAACCAGACATCCTTGCAAACACAGGTTGAACTTGACCATGCTTGTAAGGGCTGAACTTGGCTAGACTTGTAAGGGCCCTGGGGCCTATGATCCTATGATCCTAAGATCCTATGATCCCTCTCTGCAGGTTCTGCTCTGGCCATGGATGAGATAACTAATTATCTAGCATTTAATCTCTGAATTTTCACATTTTTAATTGAGAATGACCATTGAGCTGAGTTATATCCAGAAGGTAAAGAGTGGGCAGCTCACAGCATTTCTGGTGAGCATGCTTCTGTTTCTGAATCCCAAGGCAAGTCAAAGTGAATATAGTAAAGGTATTTATTCAATTATCCATGTTTTTTGCATAGTTGTAGAAATGTGAGCATTATAGAGACACTGGTGATAAATGGAGTCAGTCTACAGTTTTTAAGCATGTTTAATTCTGTACCACCTAACTGATGTCTAGCCACTCCTTTTGGAGCCATGTAACAGATCCACACAAAGGAAAGAAAGATAAATGGCACATATATCAATATTTGGGTACTGCACAGGCTGCAACATTGCAGGTTCACTGTCCCCTCTCTTGATACCACAAGTCTGGTGTCTCTTAATAATTTGACACTGATCTTGTCTGTCACACAAGGGGATAAATGACAGGCTCTGATATCAGTCCCTTAAAATGGCACACATCAGTGACCAAGAATGGGGATGTAGTTAATTTAGTCACAAAATAACATTATTATTAAATATAGTACACAAAAGAGTTTATAACCTTCTCCAGAATGCACGTGGAAGAAGGATACATACATTAAATCAAATTTTCTTAACAAATTAGTAACTTTTTTATTTTGTAGCATTTATGTGATAGTATACACATTTTGCAATAACTTTATTTGACCTTTATTTAACTCACAACTAAAGTGCAAAAAATGTTGTATTGAACTACAGACCATCCGTTATGACCAAGTGTCTCACACACATTAGTCTTATCATGACCCACTAGTACAGACTGACTCACGATAAGGGATCATGAGACTCATTATGTCAGTAACACTATTTCTCTTAAAGAAATATACTCACTAGTCATATATTACTATATGTTGCAAACCCCTTTACTTTATAAGAGGACTATGTACCAAACAAGCATTATATACACATTTATATCAATTGCAGTCTAAAATACATATTTTCAGCACATTTAAGTATACACAATGGGAAAAAGATGTCAGGGTCAGGGTGTCTAATATGTATTGTAAGCATTGTTTGTGGTTGCATAGATTTTTTTTGGCATATTATCTGTGGGGAATGTATGCCAATGATGTGTCACCTTTACCCATAGAGCTCAGCAGACTATTGCAGAAAACAGTGTATTCTGGAAGATGATGCATCTGCTTTCTTGGTGCAGGAATGAGTTGACCTTTTAATTGATAAACTTTTCATAGCATTGCCTACATATCTGAAACATGTACTGAATGAAATATTTCACTTTGTTGTCAATGGTCTGCATGTCAAGTGTACACAATCGAAATGCCTTAATTTTTGATAGCCTACCATATCGTGATACATAGGAAAACTAACTCTCTGATCAAATATTATTTTGTGATGAGATGGTATAACTGATATGCAGCCATTAAAGCAGCAATAATGCCTGAGAAGTTGGGCTTTATAGCATAATAAAGGAAGTCCAGGGATACAGTGTGAATCAGTGCCACTGGAGGTGGACTTCCCCACTCATAGAAGGTCAGTTATTTCTGTGTAATGGCCACCCTGGCGAGAATTATTGCATTTGAAAATGGGTTATCTGTTAAAAGAAGATAAAAGAAAATAAAAGCTCAAAAAAAGGTGAAAAAAAACTGATAACTCATACATTTATTTGACAGTTTAGCAATGCTGTAGTCTAAAAATCGGAATACTTCAGAACATAGATTTTTAGAAGACAGAAGTGCTAATCTGCGAAATTGAGAGCAGTACAGTTATTTCATCCTTTTTTCCCTTTTATTTCAGTCTCTACATTAGTTGTTGTTCTTATCCATTAAATGGTTTTGTTTTTCTTCATTAGGATATACATACTTTCTTTTTTTTAATGTAAAATAGTTTATGTATCCAATTTTCAAACTTAGTGTAGAATATGCAATTGCTGTTGCTGGATTATGTATTTTACATCCAAAATTTAAGTTATGTAAGTATGTACACACACACACACACACACACACACACACACACACACACACACACACACACACACACACACACACATACACAACACGTGGTACTGCAGTTACTTGTATTACTTCTATTTATTTATTTATTCATCTCACCTTTTGTACCATTCTAAATACTCCAATTAGTAAGGCGAAGAGACTGGAAGGTCATTGTGCTTGCTTTAGTTTTGTTTTTATTTTTATTTCACCCATTCAATAAATGTGGCTAAGAAACCCACTCCTAACCCATCACAAGCTACCTCTCTCCCCTTCTTTATGCTCATAACATTCCCCACTTCCATTTTAAAATGACATAATTTTTATCTAATCCGTCTTCCCAAGCTACTCCAAGCTATCTCTACACCATATCTCTCATGACACATTCAAAACAGTCTCCAATTCACCAAATTTCATGCAACCACATATCACTTCCCCTAACCTATCCCAAACTACCACTGTCCCCTTCTTTACACTCAAACCAGTGTCCACTTCCATGATAAGAAAATAACTGTCTTCCCCTCCAGCTGGCAACCTTCCCCTAGACTATCTTAAACTAGCTGCTCATGCATAGCCTACCCAGTTAGTATCCTCATCAACAGATCCATAATCAAATCCCATTTTCCATCCATATGGAAAAAGGCTCATATCATTCCTCTTCACAAAGGTGGAAGCTGAACTGAAGTTGCTAACATCCACCCAATAGCAAAACTTTCCCCCTCTCTGCGCTACTAGTAAAACACATCCACATCTCATATCCTACAAAATCACCTGTTAACCCCTACTCAACATTGTTTTAGGGGTGGTCATAGTGCAATTTCTGCCCTTCTGTCCTTCATGGGTACTGTAAACAGAATAAAAGACACTCCACACAATTCCTTGACCTGTATAAAGCATTTGACATGGTCTGTCACATGAAACTTTTGCAATAACTAATTAGCACTGGTCTATCTACTCTTACTTTAAAGCGGTTCCTTAGCTATTTATTGTATAGAATCCATGCAGTAAAATAGCAAGGCTGTCTACCCCTTAACATCCCTAACACCACTGGACCAAAAGGTTCTAACTTGTAGCCCTCCTTTCCAATATCTTCATCATTAACCACTACACCTCCTCTTGCCAAGCCTGTCTCATCCAATATACAGATGACTACACACTTACATGCTCCTCTCAAAGTCTGTCACATCTCTTACAAATAACTCAAAAATCCTTCACCTCAGTTGAGACCTGCCTTTACAAGGCCTAAACTTCTTCTTAAAACCAGAAAAACTAAATATTCTCTTCTTCTTCCAAAAAACCTACTGTAATAGCTAAGATAACTTTAAAATCTTTTCACCAAATAACACCAAAATAGAAGTAGGCTCCCATACAAAACTGCTAGGTATGATAAATGATGACAGTCTCATATTAAATCTTAAAATTCAAAATAACATGTCTGCCTAAAAATCTGCACGCTCTACTGCCACTAACATTTCTTAAATTCAACCACGAAAATCACCCTTCCAACTACATACCGTCTTTCCTCACGTCTATACAGAGCTCCAGTCCTTACAAATCTCTAAACCATACTAAAATCTAAACTTGAAGCATTCTAAAATAAAACTGCAAAGCTTGCTTCTAGCTCATCACACTATAGTTACCACTGCACTGCCCTCCACACATTAAAATGGCTTGAACGTCTCCAACAACTCACCTTCCTTCACCTAATTACTGCACATAACTTCATTTATAAACCTTCAGCATGTATGATCCCCTAGTCTCTTCCTTTACTCCCACACTGTTGCAAAAAAAAAAAAAAAACTGGTATTCCATTCCACTACTCATTAGATATAACCTAAAGTTATAAACATTCAAAGCCTCACTAAAGAAATTCCTATCAGATTTTTTGGTCAGTTTTTTTTGTCATTTTGGATATGAAGGTTGAATTGGTGATGGTCACTTGGCTCTGCTCTTTTTGAACTCCTAGCTTATCTTTTACTCACCTTCCCCCTCCTTATCTGCTAGTAACTGCATTTTCCAATCCACATTTCCTGTCTCCGTTGCAACTAAGATATTGTACTTATGCATTTTCCCCTATGAACTTCCTCTTATCCCTCATGTATGACTACTACTGTTGTTTGAAGGTCTGGGAATTTACCCTATTTTGTATCTTTGACTGTGAACTGCAGTTGTTTCTACTGTGTCAAATATATTGTAGGTTTATAAATGTGGAGCTTTTCTCCCTGGGTCTCTTCTGAAAATGGGCCTTCTAGGCCCAGTCAGACTTTTCTGGTAAACATATAACAATCAGTTACGCAATCAATCAAATAAATACTTATTTTCAGGAATTAGTAACAGGAATAACACTGGCATTTTAATTTCAGGCATCTTAAGAGGTTAAGTTGGAGACAAGCCAGTGGATTGCACAGGAGTATTTCCAACTAGACTATATACATCATTGTTGTGAATTAAATGCTGTACTTGCTTAGACTTATCTGGAAATGTAAAATACCATAATGTCATTTATGATTCTTGAATTCTATTAAGCATGCTTCCTTACAGCTGTGTAGGAAAACTGACTCTCTCTCCTATAAGCAAGCCTTGAAGACATGAAATCTTATCTGTACATGGAAAATAAGCTCTTTTCATATGATGACACTACTTACCATTATCTTGCCATAAGGTCATAATGGCTTCATGCCATAACACAACATATTAAGTAATATATTAAGCCATCTCCATAGCTCAACAAGTAGACCACGTGCCTTTGGTGGAGAAGGTTGTGGATTTTATTCCCTCACCAGGTGGATAAATTCATTTTCTAGTACTGACACTGCAATATAGCACAAGGGGTGCTGATACTCCTGAGTGTACTGTCCTTCAGGTGAGATTATAAACCATGGCCCCATCTGTCTGAGTTGGTGGTAGGTCAAGTGGATGTAAAAGATCCCATAACACTTATGAAAAAGAGTAGAGAAAGTTCCACAGTGCTCCAGCCAAATTTCCCCTAGTCACTATGAATATGGCTGTGGGTCTGTCCTGAAAAGAGGCCATTGGCCTAGTAGAACTAGCCCAACCAACAAACTGCAATAAATAAATGAATAAATAACTACAATACATAGCAATCTTGCATACGCATTTTGAATTCTTGCATCTTCTCAGCAGGCATTGGCAACTGAGAAATAAACCACAAAATGAATAGATCTTTCTCAAGCAAATATTTATACTCTTTAAAACGCATTCTATGCAATATATAAGCTATGTGCATTAGCTTACTAGGCTTGTATTGAATTTGCAGGCCATACTTTTTTAATGAGGGTAACATTGTCTGGAACATTGAAGTTACTTTCTAATGATTTTTTAAAAAAATCTATATACTATTATTATTTCACCACAGGCATAGTTAGGAGGTTTATGAGGATAAAAACTATGCAACATCTCCTAGTCTGTCTGAATATAGTATGCCTGAAAACTGTAAAAGCTTCTGACTGATAAGCTACTGTTCCTTACAGTGCTGCAGTGACCGGACACTTTAGCGTATCAAAGTTATTTTTCAGATCTGCTGTTCAGAGCTACGCTACATTATTCTTTTCGGGTGTCTGTGAAGCATCTGACACATTAGGAACAAACCTAGGGATATACTGTGCCTAAAAACATTCAAAATGTTACTTATCAAGAGTTTTTTCTACATTATGAGGATTTTTCATATTTATGATTACTTTCACTTTATCAGAATTAAGTCTTAGCTTTCCTGATAATAACATATAACCACACAATTACACAATTTGGCATTTTTTATGTTCACCTTTAAGCCTTACTATCTCAGTCTCTAGAATTACATTATTAGATGTTGATCATGTTCCTGATTTGTGGCGCAACAGACTAAAATGTGAGCAATGATGCTGACAATATCAACTAGTCTTTTAAAAATATTAGCTACAGGTATCTGATGCCTCCAACCCCTGTCATGTGAATCATTTTGGTGAGCCACTTAAATGTCCAGTGATGATACAGTGCTTAATGCTGAATTTAGAGAGCTTATCAATAATACCCACATGACTGTGGTGGTGGTGCTGCGGTAGCGTTGTCGCCGCACAGTAAGATGCTGTCCAGTTTGATTCTCAGCTAGAGCATCTTCTGCGTGGAGACATGCATGAATGGGCATACCTTCGTTGAAGGTTGTGCGTCAGGGCTGGCAACTTGGCACGTAAAAATCCATTGCCAGTCATTAGCAGACCGGAGTACCACTGTGGCAACCCCTAACCGGGAAAAGCTGAAAGACACAAACAAACATCAATAATACCCACATG
This sequence comes from Protopterus annectens, assembly GCF_019279795.1. Lineage (NCBI taxonomy): Eukaryota > Metazoa > Chordata > Ceratodontiformes > Protopteridae > Protopterus > Protopterus annectens. The sequence goes on along the minus strand of NC_056729.1, from coordinate 1,176,803,833 downwards.
AGGAATTGTATCAAAGGCCTGAGTTAGGTACAGACAACAATATGGACAGAGTGTTTCATGTCCATGGCTTCAGAAACCATTTCAATGACGGCGGTTAGATTGTGTAAAGAGGATCTGTTTTGGATCAGTGGAATGAAGGTTTCTTATGTCATTCTTACAAAGTTCATTTATGAAATAATCAATGATTGTACAGATGGTACTCATGAGACTCATGGACTTGTGATTACCTGGACCCATGGTTTGGCTACTCTTATGTAGTGCAAACTACTGTTATAGTTCTACTCTTATGTTTACTGTTATAGTTGTCCAAGTGTTCAGTACATAACCAGTGGAAAGGGAGAGGATAAGGCTGACGAGGTTCACAAGAGGCTAAGCAAAGCTATGTTTCACATCTACTAAAAAAAAAAACAAATATCAAATACTTTGTCTGGACCCATGGAAGCAGAATTCCCAGTCTTCAGGGGTGCAGATGGGACTTGTCCAAGGGAGAGTTTGAGGTGTGGATTTGGGAGCATTGAGGAGATTGAAAGGTGAGTAGGGAGAATGAAACTGGAGCTGAGTCTGCCTACTAAGATGTTGGTGAGGACCTCAAGGGCAGAATAAATGGCCCTGTTTGATACTCGTGTTCAGTGTTACAGCTGAGTTTCCAGACACAGATAAAGAAGGCGCCATGGCTGTCTTTGGTAGAAGTGGCAACTTTCAGTTTGAAGGTCATTTTAATGGAGTATCTGAGAATTTTAACAAACTTTTTCAGACCCTGTTTTGGTGAGGGGACAAGTATCTCTTATATATGGAAAGTACTATTTTCCTTTTGATATACAATTTGCGTGAAAATTCTATCATCATTTTTTTCTGAATTTTTCTATTTTACTTGTGCCATACGAGGACAGATGCATATTTGCAATTACTTAGATGAACATAGAAATCCAAGGTATGTGCATCAGTTATGCAAGGGGTCTGGGGCACTTTTAATATGATCTAGGTTATCAGAAAATAAGAACAGGTTAGCTTTGCTGTAGCAGTAAATGTAATAGGGTCAGTGGGAAGAGTAATATTAGTTCTAAGGGAGATAATAGTCTTGTGGTCAGACATTACCAAACATGGGAAGTTATTTGAAGAAGTGCAAGCATGTGAAACATTAAGACAGATGGAGAAAAAAAATGAATTCCTGTAATGGAGAGGTTGACAATTCGGTCTAAGAAACAGGCATTCAGAAAATCTAAGAATAGATGTGCTTATCTTTGTTGTATAGGTTTACCAGCTGAAGTATGGGTACTTGAAGTTTCCTACATTCTAAGTGTATGGTTTAACAGGTACATTTTCCAAATGATTTAGGTGCATGTTCTGATTGGCAGGAGACATGGAGGGAGCTTAACCTTCACAAGAATGTTATGCTTTTGTTTAGGATGACCAGACTGGTATCATGAAAGATCTGGTATGAGATGGTGGGGTTGTAGATAAATAAAGATTCATCTACAGCTCATGGTAGGTCTGAATCACTGGCAGGCATGGAATCCAAGTACAAAGGCTGTGAAACTAATAAAATAAAACCATGTTTTGATAACTAGGTAAACATTTTTTATAATTTATCATTTTTAGCTCACTTCTTACCACACATACTCCATAATGAGTACTTTACTATCAAGTTGATGAACCTGAAAAGGTAGAATGATGATCATCATATAATCCTTGAAGTGAAACAATGTTAATAGAAGTTTGTGAATTAACATGGTTATAGTTTTTTCTGCGTAGTAATTTATGCATATGAATAATACATATGGCTTGTAAATCATTCCTCCCTTTGTAAAACGTTGCTTTATTTTAGATAATAAATTATTTTAAAAAAATCAGCTGCAATTTATTGTTCTAAATGGAATGGATGACATAAAGTTTTGATGAAAATCAGATAAAGAGGAACTGTTTATGTACTCTTCCTAAATTGTGATCATACAACCTGGTTTTGTTTTTAACACAATACTATATTCTTCATTGGAAGCACATAGTTACTGAAGCCCAAAGAAGTATATGTTTTCTTCTATATTAGATTCCTTCTCTGGTTTCTATATACCTTTTCATTATAAAAAAGGAAATATGATACAGACAAGAACAACTCATTAATACATTATTAGATATAAATAAAAAAGCCTTTATACTCGACCGTATTAACTTCACTGATAAAACAACAAAAATGATCTAAAAAATAACACTTAAAAACTTTATTCTTTAAAACAGTAAGATATTTCCTGGCAAGTGCTTTCATTCCTAAACGTTCACGGAACTTCATCAGACCAAGTAATACCAAAACCTCATCACATTATATACATTTAAAAAGTCACATACCGTATTTCCCCGAAAATAAGACCGGGTCTTATATTCTTTCCCCCGCCGAAATACGCATTAGGGCTCATTACCAGGGGATGCCTTATTTACCTGCATCGTACAACAATCTACCTTTATTCATTTATTCATGTACAAAAATCAATGTTTATTAATGAACACAAATCAACATTTACTCATGTACAAAAATCAACATTTATTCATGTATACAAATTGACATTTATTTCGTACTTTTCTGTTATTGGACAACAGTTCTAATAACGGGTTGACAGTTGTGTGAGAATTCTACATAAACAGTGCAACAAACATTTCAACTTCAGAATATCTGCACATTGGCTTTCAGAGTTATTCAAATACAGTCATGTCATCTTCTTCTGGAACATTATCATAATTGTCCAACCCCCGAATTTCGGCCTGAATTTCTTGCAACTCCATTTCCTGTAGCACCATCGGCCCCAATCTGTCATGCCTAGCAATAGAGCTCTCCTTAAATGAGCACTACTTGTCCAAGTAGCCGGCTCATAGTGCATTGGCAACACAGTGGGAACTGCAAGTTTTGTAACCTAGTAATGGAAGCAGAAGAGATATACGTTATGGCTAGGAATTACAAAATGTATTTAAATTATACTTTTAACTCCATATCCAGATATATAGTTTCCTTGCTGATTTCTCTCCATTCTATTTTCAATGTAGCCATTGAGTTCCATGCGCAAATGGTCCTTGAATGGCTTGTTTATTGCAATATCAAGAGTCTGGAGATAGGCAGTCATTCCTGCGGGAATCATTATTTGATCTATTCTTCTCCGTGCAAGGAATTTCTTCATTTCTTTAGTGTGGTGAGTGCTGGCTGAATCTCAGACTAGCAGACCTCTTTCGCCACCTCACAAAACAAGTGGCAGCAGTACATCAACCCACCTCCTTATAACTGCTTGTGTGCACCAGGCTTTTTCAGTTTCAAGAATGTAAATGCCTGAAACATGTTCAATCTTATCTTTCTTGCCCTTACTAATGATTAGAGGTGGGGTTTTCTTTCCATCTAGACGAATTGCAAAATACAGGTAACACGTGGACTCTCGAAAGCAGTGGAGGGAATGTAGATTGACGAGGTACCCTCTGATCAATTGTTCTTTGAGATCCTTGGCCCATAAACACTGCAGTTTCATCCACTGCAATCATGTTGGAGAGTTGGTATTTAGAAAAGTCAATGCCATCAACAAAAGACTTGAATGCAAATGCACGTTTAATAACTTCACTATCTTTCAGCTTGAACAGTGTTGTTGATCTTCTTAGAGACAGCTCATATCGCTGAAGGAAGCCATCCAACCAATGTTGTGATGCTTTGAATTCTTCTGGGGATATTTCTAACTGTGGTGCCTTTGCAAGGGCAAATGCTTAAATATCAGCCCTGCGCACAACCAAAGTCTTTGCTCTCCTGTTAGCAATCCACTCACAGATGATGTCTTCAAGCTCAGGAAATAATGGCTGCTGACCTGATCCACCCTTGCATTTCTTAACATTTCCCTCATGGCACTGTTGACTGAGGTTATCATATGCTGCACACCATTTTCGGACCATTCGGAGATCTAACTTCTTCTCTTTATAGAAAGCCATCAGATTCTTTCCCCAGGAGTCCTCCACAATTCCTTTCTTGTACTGGATGGAATAGCTCTTTCTTTTTGCACTCCTCTTGACGGGGGGGGGGGTTAATTGAAGACTTACTAGACTGAAGTGGCAATACAAAACGGTGCCGGTTAAGAAGAGAAGACACAACCATAGCTGCTCGTTATCATGAGCATGCGCTTTATGCACATTGTCTGTACTTTGACCGATCAAAGTACACCTGCTAGTGTTTATGGGCCAAGGATCTCAACTGTCAAGTGTGAGTGATGATTAGGGTTATATTAAGAATCGTGGAGGACTCCCAGGGAAAGAATCTTACGACTTTCTGCAAAGAGAAGAAGTTGGGTATCCGAATGGTCTGAAAATGGTGAGCAGAGTATGATAACCTCAGTCAACGGGTGTCAATAATATTATTTTCTAATTCAACATGTCCATTGTGTGTTATTGATAATCTTAACTGGGGATTATTTTTGGGGTAGGGTTTATATCAAGACCACCCTGGAAAACCATGCTGGGCCTTATTCTCTGGTTAGGTCTTATTTAGAAAGAAATATGGTAACACAATTCTTTTCATGTGACCCAAAACATTTGCTAATGCTTTAACCCTTTCTTTTTTAAAACAACTTTAAAATTCTCCCTATCAATCATACCTGGGACATTACATGCATTAAGTCTAATCTGCCAACAATATTCTTTCCAATCTAATTCATCTTCTGTATCCAGTCTTTCATTATAGTTAGGGACTTAATCTATAACTGAAAAATGGAAACTAACTTCTCTACCTTTATGTTTTTGAACTACATGCTTTGCTAGCCCATTGCTCATATTAAGTTTTTCTACTGCTCTCTTATGCTCATAAATCCTACTGCAAAACTCCCTAGTAGTTCTCCCTATATAAACTCCTTCACATAAATCACATAGAACTATATAAACTATATATCTGGATATGGAGTTAAAAGTATAATTTAAATACATTTTGTAATTCCTAGCCGTAACGTATATCTCTTCTGCTTCCATTACTAGGTTACAAAACTTGCAGTTCCTACATTTCACCATCCCTTTATCAACATCTAAATACTCACTTCTCTTATAAAAATATTCTTTTAAATTCTTCCCCCTTCTTGATACAAACTGGGTTTTTTTCACCTATAACTTCCCTTAGTTCTTCAAAATTTGCTAAAAACTTACAATTAATCTTCACAATTTGCTTCTTTCATCTACTGTATTGGATAACACACACGTTAAACTGAACATTTCTTATCTTTTTATTAGCTTTTTCCTTTATTCTCTCCTTTGCAATGTGAGGCCACAACTTCTTTTTTCATATACCTAACTAAATCACTAGGATAGCCCCTTGCATAAAACTTATTTTCTAATATACCATATTCACTGTAGAAGAAATAATTCTCTTCTGTGAGTTCACTCAACCTTTGAAATTCTCCTTTTACTATGTTCCTTTTAAGACTGGCCTTATGCATACTATTATAATATAAATAACTGTTGCTATTCAACTCCTTTTTATAACTTTTCACTTTTATGTAGTTGGCAGATTTATAGACCACAAGATCTAAAAAGTTTATCTCACTATAATTACTATTGAAAACAAACTTTAAATAGCTAGATACATTATTTAAATAAGTACAAAATTCAGATAGCTTTTCTATGCTCCCTTTCCAAAGAAAAAATAAATCGTCAATAAGATGCTTATAATGTGTAACATATTTAAAAAAGTCCGATTTGTATATTTACTCTTTTTCCCAGCTAGTCATGAAACTATTTGCATAACTTGGGAGCCATTAACGCTCCCATCGCTACACCATTTTTTTGCTTATAAATAACATTATCAAAAACAAATTTATTCATTTGAATACTCAAAAATTTAAAACTGTTTTGTATAATGATGCTATGTTTGTGATGCAGTAATGATGTTATTTAAACACAAAATTCTGTACACAAACGTTGCTTAAACCTACTACAGGAACTCACATGATGAGTAGTTTAGCTGGTTGAAAGTTTTGTCAACATCATGGATTGGAAAATGTTAAACAGGTATCTCAATTTGTCTGAGATGGTAGTTAAACAAAGAATTTGCTTATAAGTCCCAGCACATCTTTTATTTGGTATACTATTAGTATGGTTACATTTATATTTCTAAGATTAGTTTCTATTCTTGTAATATTTTAACACTAATAAACGTTAAGGTTTCAGTCTATTTTTTGTTCTTATCTTGAACAAATTATTTAATAAAAATGGAGAGTTGCAATTTTGATTTTATTACATACAAATTATTAAACACTGAAAATGTTCTTTAGGCAATGGATCTAGCTTTGATTCATTAAATACTAACAGATTAAACAACAACCATAAAAGAAGTGCCTTATTAGATAGGCTTAGATAAAACATGTTTTCCTTTTGGAAGGAACTCATATTACAGATGCTGAAGAAGGAAAAATTAGACTAAGTCAATATGACCTGCTAGACACTGCACTCTGAAAAAGAATCCTCAGCAACCTCTAGGACAGTGGACAAAGACAGCACCAAACATGACACGTTCTGTCACATCCTATAATGTCTCAGCTTCTAAGCCCATAAGGCATGCCACCACACAACTCAACATTTTGTTCATAGGAGACTCCATTGTGAGACACACAGACTGGGTCACATACAGGCTGAGTAAGGAGTCACAGTCAGTTGTCTGTCAGGGGCCAGGATCCGCCAAATCAGGCATGCACTCAGGTTATTTGGTCACAAGTACGAGTATGACTCTGTCATAGTCCATGTAAATGTAAATGACCTGAAACATATGTCCCCAGACTATTCGAAGAGAAACATGCTGGAATTTTTAGATCATGTGTTCCCAGCTGATATAAGGCTAACATTGAGAAGCATTCTACCTTCTCTGAGGGTGATGCCACAATATGAACAAAAAATTATTGGCTTTAATAATGGGCTTAGTTTTTGTGTTACCCCAATGGTGTGGAATATTTGTCAGTATGGGAGAATATGGTTGAGAGATCATGCTGCTGTGTCTGTTCCCACTAGGCTTTAAATTATTGGCTAAGAATTTATCCTCCCATTTTATATTTTTAGACAAAATTGACAAAATTTCCATCATAACAAATCCAACCAGAGAAAATCTAAAGGTGTTATGGATCACTGCCAGGATCCTATACAAGAAACTCCAGTCCCTCCAGGCAAATATTTCTGCAGCTACCAAGACATGGTTTAAAGCTACAGAGAGCATGCTGGTGGTGCCTTCCACACATTTAGACCAGCTAGTGTACAGGCAGGGAATAAGGCTGGAGGTTTTTGAATTTACCTCAAAACAATTACACCTCAAGGCTGGTCAAACAGGATGACATGCTTGTGCTTCTCCATCTTTAAATCGCTATAGGAGTGTTTAGACAGGAGGAATGATTAATATCGTTTTCTTTTACTTTGTGTGCTCTCCCTGCCTTTTTAAAGATATGGGAATTATACATTTTTGCCCTGTGTTTCTGTTGTTACCTGCTTGGTTACTTGGGTTGGGGAGTGTATTGCTGAACCAATCATATACTTCTCACATATTTTTCTACATGAATGGACATGAGTAGAGTGGATTCATATCATTACATTGTCACAAAGATGGAAAGACTCGCTTTGCATGTCTTTGTGTGATTTAGTGATTGAAAGTTTTTACTCCTTGAACCTAACACTATTTGTGATTTATGTCATGAGTCATATTTAAGTTATATTTTTAATTTTATTATTAAGTTTATTGTATGATTTTGCATTACGTTTTGAGATTATAATAAACTGTCATTGTTATAACTGCTAACAGTATATACAATTGGTTTTCTGGATAAACATGGACTTATTGAACTATTATGCTATAGAGGACTTGATAAAATCTAAGTGTTTAATGTGAAAGTTGTGGTGTTTACACCAAACTTCTAGATAACAGTAATTGTTCTGTGTAAGACTAGGTCATCCATCAACTTTAGTCAGCTGTAAAATTACTAGTAACTCTTCATTGTGTTTCTGTCACTTTGAGAAAACTTTTAGATCTATCCTTGACTATGTTAATGATTGGTCAGATGATCCATAAAACTCAAAGTCTGTGAGGTTAGTCCTAATTAGTGTGAAAAACTGAAAGGCTGCCACCCCAGCTAGATATAATCTTGTAAATAATTATATGCCATTTGTAAATATTAATATAAGCCACAGACTTGGTTTACAAATGTAAAGAGAACTATATGTTATGATTAAACTATATGTTGTACTGAGCTTCAAAAATGTAACCACAGTGCATCCTGCTGGAAGAAAGCTGATAAAGTAAAACATTTTATTACTACTTGATCTCAGAGCTTGGAGACAGGATGTCTGGACAAAGGAATTCTTTCTATTGTTTTGAGACCAGCGTTAATTTCTGGATTTCACATGTATAATGTCTTTTATTGCTGTGGCTTCCTGCAGGTACAAGATTACAAAGATGTGTTAAACTCTCAGTTTCTGTTAGCCTGGGAACCATTGAAGTGTCAAGAATGATATAATATAAAATGAGTCAGCAGTGATGTATTATCAATTTAAGAGATCTTAGAGAGTAAGAGAGAACATTTTACATTTGTCTTCAGAACTGACAACACACCAGCACTTGCTTGCTCTGTATGTAAGTAAAATCTTAGACTTTAGTTTTTCTCTTAGAAATAGATCAAAAATAGTAAGATTAGACTAGCTGTTTTCTATATTTATGTCAGCCTATCATACAGTCTTGTTTTAAAGTTCCTGTGTCTGAACTCCTCACTAGCACTGTGTTGAATTGAGGAGATTTGTTTTGTGTTTTCATTATTTATCATTAAATATTTTTAAACCTTTCAACTGTGGCTGTTTTGTGTAGAGATAATTTAAGGTCTAGAGTACTTGCATGCATTTAGAGATACTGTCCAAGTAACTCCAATAGCCTTAAAAGTTCTGGTCATACTTACTAATTGGATAACAGTATTATTACACAGCAAAATTGGTTACCCTTTGGGAAGGGCCTTAAAGTAGCTGATAAGTAGGGTTCTGGTGACAGTGGATTACTACCTTATAGCCTGGGCAGAAGGGGCATACCTAGTAAACCTGTGCCAGCCTTTCCCATGTGTGTGTGTCTGTGTGTGTGTGTGTGTGTGTGTGTGTGTTTGTGTGTGTGTGTGTGTGATCTACTTGGGCAGGGACACGAAGGACTGGTTGGACAGAGGGAATGCTGGGAGTAGTTGGCTTGGAACCCTGGCTAAGGACTCCACTCTATAGCTGTGCCAGTGGGGAATCCTATTGGGGATCTTGAGAGAAACCAGCCCCAGACTGACTGTGATCTCTGTGTGCTCTTAAGGGAAATTGTACCTTACTGTGTGTGTACTTGTTATCCTTCCCAATGTGCACGCCCCTCATTGGTGCTAGTGGTGAGGATTGAGGCTCCTTGATTGTTTGGCCAGTGCACGGGCATCACAAATAGTTTAATATTTTTACATTCAACCTCAGAGAATATAAGCAGTGAATCTGATATGGCTGAACATCAGATTAATAAAAATAGGAAGAAAAGAAAAAGTATATCAGAAAACATTTACTTAATAACAAAAAACGTGAAAACTTAGTTGTAACAAATACTATTTCAGAGAGTGATGCTACTATTAGGAATCAGCAGGAAAGCAACAATACTGTTAATATACAGAATGTCAGTATTCAAGGGTACCAGAACTTACAGATATTTGGGATGCATGGCTAGGCTTAAAAAGGCCTTTGTGGTCATTAGCCCAGTAAACACCTATGAACCTATGAACTTTGTTACCTTGAGTATAAGTTTATCAGATGATCTAAGGGTCCTGGGATTGTTATTTAGTTGCACTAGGTTGCAGAGTGCAAGGCAGATTTCAGGTGTGTGGATAATGGAATGGGCAGTGATGAGGTGATTGAGTGATAACAGATTGGGAAATTCAAGTCAGTGCAGTTTTTGAACAGCAAGGCAATGATGGGTCCTGTTGGCTATATTAGCAGCAACCTTTGCTGTTTTATTATAGCAGTTATCAAGTTGATGTAAATCAGACGTGCACAGGTAAGCAAAAATTTGAGAACAGCAGTGGAGAGTAGATAGGAAGTGGGATCTGGCTATGGCTAGTCTGGTGCTATGACTGAAGTAAGGTTTTGCCCTATATAGTGCACCAAGATTGATGTGAACTTTTTTAGTTGTGAGTGATATGTGTTTATCAAATGTTGGATTGTTGTCTATTGTGACACTAAGTAGTTTTGTTTGGTTAACTGGTTCTATTATAGTGCCATTAGTGGAGTAGATGGAGAGAGAAGGTGGGTTTGCTTTGGATTTCCTGTTGGAGAAGATCATTAACTTAGTTTTGTTTGGGTTTAGGATGAGTTAAAGTTCATTTCGGTAATTTTCAATATCTAGAAATGATTTTTTTGCAGTTGCAGTTTTGCAAATGACATATAATTCATGACATATAATTTATATGGCATATAATTTATATGTCATTCATAATGACATATAAAATAATATAATATATTTGCAATTGACATATAATTCTTTACAAAATTCCAGCTTGCTATGTTGGCATATGTTACACATCCACTGCTCTACTTCTCCTGGCATAGCTGGAAATACCTCACCTCATCACACATCTATTATCCAATTTAAGTGCAACCTAGACAAGTGGATGGGGAACAAGAAATTTACAGTGGGCCTGACACCCATGTCTCTTATGAACAGAGGTAGCATATACATGCCTGACCTTGAATGTCATAATTTGGATACGGGACATCATTATTCTTTCAATATTGTAAGCTTTTTGGACTGTCGATGTTATACTGAAAATAATTATCCAATATATACTAAGAAATTTTCATTTTTTTGATAATTAAAAAAATAACTATACAATATTTCTTATAATTAGATCAATATTTATTTTCTAACCAGTGTATAATTACTTAAAAAATGGCTTGAGCACAAACTTGCATATCAAGGAATTATATTCTTCTTTTATCCCAAGATCTTGTATGGTGCCTTTAAGCTAGTCTGGGCACCTATAAGATAGCTATAAGTTAGTCTGGGTTTGGTTGGGTGCCAGAGAAATTTTGAAACATCTTTGTTTATAAATTGTAGGTGTGAAGTGCTATGAAGATTTGTCATTTTAATTAATTGCAATATTTCTTTAAAATGAAGATATACTTTTTCCAATTATTAATTAATATTCTGACATCTTGATACATTTCAAAAATACTATCTCTTGTGTCTTGCCATTTTTTTTCAAGACTATATTAAATATTCTGATTTCTGAAAATTCTATCTTACATTAAATTCTTTAATATTTGGTTTAAAGTGATTTCTATTTAATAGTGACATTGGGTTTTTATTATTAAAGGTCATGCTCATTATTTTTTTTCTAATTCATATATTACTGAAACCACTTCTCCCAAATAAGGTTGAATATCTATCAGTTATAACATAGAAGCACCAAATAAATCCATTTTGTTTCATATTTGCCATAGATTTTGATATATTTAGTTAATGAATTGTTGCCTAATTATTTCCTCAAGAATCTTGTTAATACCACTATCTACTCAAATAATGTTAGATAAATAAGGCCCTAATTTAACATATGCTATATATATATATATATATATATATATATATATATATATATATATATATATGCATCTGTATATATAGCAAACAAGACTGCTGAATGATGTGTCCCAAGGAAGGAAGAAAATAGATACCAATTTTCAGACCTGTTCCAAGTTTACAGATAAGGCCCTAGAATCGGGTTAATATCCATCAGGTGTGCAGCTCTGTTGACACATCATTCCCAAATCTCTGACAAGTTCTGATACCTTTGACCATGGGAGATGAACCATTTACAGGTTACCTGTTAGCATTAGAGACATAGGTGCCAAACCAGGGATGAATTTCTGATTTCCCATCCAATTGTCCAAGTTTCACTTGTACTGAGTTAGGGAGGAACTCTGCTTCACATGGATGGGGAGCTTGTTCCATAGATGGGGTAGTTTCTGGGATATGCATCTATCTTTCCAGCATGTCCTGTTTATATCACAGGCAAGGTATAAGTCTTTAGAACAGGTAATTATACTACTGTTTGTTTTGTGGATACGCAGGAGGTCCATAAATTTGTATATCAAACTGATTTGTATAGATGCTTGTGTTGAAAAATGTATTGTAAAGTTGCTTGTGATAAAAAATGTACCAACAGTGGGTCCTAACTGTACTGTAACTGAGGAAATGTATACATTTAGAGGATACTGCAAGAGAAGAGATTAATCTCAGTCCAGCTAACTTTGAAAAATTGTAAGAAATTAAATTATTAAATTTAGGCCATAAAGATTGTATCTTACAGTTCTGACTACAGCCAGAGATGAAATGTCTGTGTCAGGTAATGGTTTCTTAGCTCCTGTGGGAAGAGTGTGAGTGTTTTATGGTTTTATAGCTTCCAGATGCTATAACACATCTCAGCAGAGCTCTGCCTGTGTGTATGGTAACACAAATGTGCTAAATTCTGGTTCAGTTTCTAGGACTTGGGTGACTCTGGCCACTCCTGAAAGCTTTACTGCTTTGGTCAAACACTTATAATTTGTATTAATATTAATTTCACGGAGTATAATTGTGTATTCTTGGAAGTGGATTAGAGTAGTTGGCTTTGCAGTGTCTGGTGGCAGTAACTACCTTATAATTTGGGCACAAGTGGGCATAGCTAGTAAATCTGTGCCAACCTTTCCCAGGTGTGTGTGTATGTGTGTGTGTGTGTGTGTGTGTGTGTGTGTGTGTGTGTGTGTGTGTGTGTGTGTGTGTGTATGTGTGAAAATCAAATCTCAAAGAGTATGTGTGTCAGCTGCTTGGAGCAGGGTCACAAAGCACTGGTTTCACAGAGAGGGTGCTGGAGGATTTGGCTTGGACGCTCTCAGCTGAGAGAGAGAGAGAGAGAGAGAGAGAGAGCAAGAGAGCGAGAGAGAGAGAGAGAGAGAGTGAGAGAGAGAGAGACAGAGAGAGAGAGAGACAGAGAGAGAGAGAGAGCGAGATTATATTTCTGGTACTGTTTGACTTATGAATATGCAGAGGATTCATAAGTGTGAGGCTTGACAATGCATTCTAAGCTAGGCATAGATTACCCCTCAGCAATCTTTAGGAAACTGAGTAGAAGAAAATGGCTTTAAGGCACTGCATAAGGCAGGTTTACTAAGCCTTGTATTTTTTTAGTAAGGAACCTCTGAGGCCACTGTAGTTGCTGCATATGCCTGGTCAGGTACACACCAAAGGGAACCTTGTAGTCTATGATTGGTCTAATAAGGTCAGATTATAGTGGGATAATTATTTATTTATTGATTTACTGACATTTGTTGGCTGGGAAAGTCCACCGGGTCAGAAACCCATTTTCAGGAGATGCTCAAGTGGAAAAGCTCCATAACGATCTTTTTGGATCTAGATGCCATGCCTTTACTTATAAGTTGCATAACATAAAAGGATTTCCTCACCCCTTTGGTCATGTGGTGGTTGAAGGTATGGCTAATATCTATCAGATCTCTAACTATTGGGTCGACTCTTAGTGACATATTATAAATATGGTAATTATCTGGGATGGTTGACGTCCCAAAGGGTAAAATTGTGCATGTCTTAGCACTGAGTTTAAGACCATGGCTTTGGCATCATTTGCTAGTCTGAGATAGCCCTTCTTGAAGAATACTAGTACCTGCAGGGGAGTCAGTGATAGACCCCAGCTTGCAATAATCTGCAAACTTAGTCAGCCATAAATCTTCAGTGTTTGCTTCTACTTCAGAGAAATAGATGCCAAAAAGAAGGCGGCCCAGTACCAAGTCCTTCCACTAGTGAATGACCTCTTGGTGGAGGTGACCTCACTTATTTTGACCTACTGGGTGCTATTAGTGAATAAGCTGGCTATACAGTGGGTGATAAAAATTTTTATACCTAATTTAGTGAGCTTGTTTATAATGCCTGAGTGGGGTATTGTATCAAAAGCATTGGCCATGTTGAGGTAACCTGTGTGCACAGATTTACCCTCATCCATTGCTTTGGTTACCCTCTCAAAGAATTCCACCAGATTTACTAGGCATGATCTTCCTATAGCAAAGTCACACTGTGATGGGTCCAGCATTTGCAGGTTACCTATGTCCTCATTTGTCATGTCCATGCTGATTCCTTCTATGGCCTTACATATGAGGCGGGTCAGACTTATGGGCCTGTAGTTTCCCGGATCGCTGGTTGGACCTCCTTTGTGCAGGGGTATGACTGTACCCACATTCCATTCCTTTGGCAGAAAACTTGACTGTAGGCTCTAGCTGAAAAGTAATTCAAGTGGACCAGAGTTCATATTTCATGCTATTTAGTAAGCATCCTGGGATGTTATCGAGGCCCATCAATGCAGTGTTTTTGGCCTTGGAAAGTGCATTGAAGACCTGTAGTATGTGGGATTTCCTTGTACTATCTGGGGGGTGGGGTGGGGTGGAAAAATTTGAGCTGAACCTGTCAGCCAAAAGATTGTCAGTGGTCATCAGTGTGGGTAATGCAATTTAGAATAAGTTCGACACATTGCTGAATATTTCCCTCGAGGTTATGGACACAGCTGAAGAAAGCTTTGTGGTTGTCCTTTGCCTCAGAAAGTACTTTTCTTCAAATTTAACATTTGAAGTATTAATTTACCCTCTTAGCTGCCTGTTTAGATTGGTCAGGAATTGTTTGAGTATATTGGGCTTTGTTCCTTCCACACTTGACCTAGATTTTTTTTTCTTTTGTTGTATAACTAGTTGATATTGTGATTCCACTAGGGTGCTTGTCTTTTGAGATTGCCTTATTGTTAATATGAGTGTGCACAACTCATTCTATACAGCTATCAAAATGGCTGTACAGAGAGTTTGCAAATAGTTCAGCATATCCTATGGTGTTTACTGGTTTTGGGGGTGCTTAGAATTTGGCCAAGGTGTTACTTAGTAGAGATTGGAATAGTTTCTAAAGGTTTTTGGTTTCATTGGGTCCCCAGGATTTAATTAATGTTTCAAGCAATAATGCCTTATGGTTGGATCTGATGAGCAAGGACATTACATTGGATAAGGAGCATTTTTCCTCCATGTTTGTGACTACAAGGTGAAGGAGGTTTGTACCCTTGGTAGGAGAATGGAGCAACTGTTCCAGGATATCAACATTAACATTGTTTAGGAATTGCTGGGCCTGTGTATTAGACATGGTGTAGGATTCCCAATCTATAGAGGGATAGTTGAGATCTCCCATGAAGATCATATTAGGATGAAGGGTGAGGGACTGTTGTACATTGAGATAGGTAGTATGCATTTCCTGGGACATGGAGGGAGACCTATAGGTTGCAAGTATATTTTTCTGAACCCTGTTCATGGTGAGTTGCATATGTATGAGTTCCAGTGAGTCTTCCACTTTAACTAGTCAGGCTGTTTTTAATACAGCCAAAAACCACCAAACGAAGTAATAATATATATCACAACGTTGTGATATATGTTTTTGATATAGACTGAGACTCCTCCATCTTTAGTTCTCTCCTGTGAATTATCTGGTCTAAAGTTATGAAAGGCATTATAAACTTGCACTGGAGGAGTACTCTCCGTGACTTTACTTTAATCAATATCTTTGTTATTACAAAGATGTCTACACTGTTCAAGGAGAGAAAGGCTTGCAGGGAATGGAGTTTCTTGTTAAGACTGCTAACATTCAACTCTACCACCATCAGCTATTCCTTCATAGGCTCAGTTAAGTCAGGAGGTTTATTAGTTTGGCATTGCCTGTAAAAGGCACTATGGGGTGGAAAAGGTCTTTGCCAATATCCAAAAGCCTAGTGGGGATAAGTGCAGACCATCCTGGGTAAAGCAGTGAGGGCTATTAAACATGTCTTCCCAGGCCATCAAGTATTGTACCTCCTTAGACTGACACTAGAAGCTAAGCCAATTATTAAAATCAATAATTTTTTTGGTAACATGGCATCATCCTTGGAGAAAGTAGTATGCTGCTCAGTGGTAGGCCAAATACCTGCCTGAGACACATAATCCTTGAGTTCGTTAATGTCTCTCTTCATATAGTCAAGGGAGGTATGTCTCAAGTCAGTAATACCCACATAGACTATGCCAGAGTCATACTGGTACCTGTGATTCAATGACCTGAGTGCCTGCGTGATTTGTTGGACCCTAGCCCCTGAACAGCAGCTAACTATGACTCTCTCCTTACTCAGTCTGGTGAGGGGAACATAGATGTGTTTAACGACAGAATCACCAACGACCAGAAAATTTGGTTGTGTGCTAGTGTTACTATGTATAGTTGTGGGTAGTGTTTTAACGGAGTGTTTACATGATGGCTGAGGAACCTTTCTTTGTGCTGTTACCTGATTGCTTAGGCAGTAGTTTTATGTATAGGGTCTTTAACTTGTGCAGTAGGCGTCTTGCAAGTGTCACTGACAACTTCTATAGAATTAATTTTAGTTGTATGAGAACGTTTTGCCTCCAGATTAAAGTGTATTTATACTCTGGCATACTTTATCTGTTTTATTAAGAATAAGTGGGTTTTCAGTGTACATGAGACAATTACTGAAATACCTCAGAATACCCATCTCAATCAGACTGGCAACATATAGTCGGGATGTGCAGATCCATCGCTGCTGATGTACAAGAGGGGACTAATGGAAATGTAAATATTGAATAGGTCAGTAACACAAGAAACTTGATGAGCAGTGCTTAGCTATAGGCAGACTAGATGCTCTAGTAGTTAAAGAAGTCTGTCAAGACAGTAAGGGTATTTTAAGTGAAACTTACATCGTGAAAGATCAGCGTCTACACAGATTACAAGGGGGATTTATGCTGTGAAGCATTGGCATATATGCAGATCACTGCTGGGTGCTGCTGTGCAGAGAGCAGCAGTTCTAACTAAAAACTGTAATAAATGTGAAAAGGTTCAGATATTCAAAAACAGTGGGTATGGTAATATAAGTCTTAGCTTGCTTGTAGGTTATGAGACAAGTCACAACAAAGGGATCCAATATCTCTCAGCCTGAAGAGAGATGATTGACAAACCATGATACTTTGCCAAAGATGAATAGCACTTGTCAACGCTTGCATTCTTGATACTGGCAAAAACTTTATCCCCATAGTGCCTTTTTAGGCCATGCCAAGTTGTTAAATCCTCCAACATAACAAAACTCACGACTCCCTAAAAGTACTGCTGCTCAA
The DNA here is from genome assembly GCF_019279795.1 of Protopterus annectens. Classification (NCBI taxonomy): domain Eukaryota; kingdom Metazoa; phylum Chordata; order Ceratodontiformes; family Protopteridae; genus Protopterus; species Protopterus annectens. The sequence goes on along the minus strand of NC_056729.1, from coordinate 1,176,786,640 downwards.
GGGCTGGAAGCACTTCTCAGCCTCGAGAATGCAGAAATTTGTGTAGTCACAAAAAATATGGTTCAAAAGCATAGAAAGCACCATGACTATCAAAGGCTACAATGCCTTTCATAAATTTCGATCCCTGAGGATAAAACAAAGGGAGGAGGTGTCTCGGTGTTCCTAAAGAACAAATACACTGCTAGGCTGGTCCAACAACATGACTCGCTTGAGCTGCTCATATCCTTGCTGGCCACAGATCCCCTAACATGAGTCTGGAAAACCACACCTCCTACCTAAGCCTACTGGAATTTCTTAATATTTAGTCTAATACCATAATTATGGATGACTTCAACTACCCCTCCATAAACTTGGAGACTTATATGACTCATATGCACTTGCTCAGAGGTTTTTTTTGGACTTTGTTCAATGTAAACTCCCTGGAGCAACTAGTTAGCTCCCCAACTAGGGGTACAAATATCTTAGACTTGTGTGTTAAGTCCTCACCGGTAAGATATGACCTGAAAATTATCTCTTTTAGCATCAAAACTAGCCTAGAACTCTCATCAAACTGCAAACCTGTTAAGAACTTTGCTAAGGCCAGTTCAAATTAAGTGACAGCTTATTAAGCTTCCAAGCCCTTCTGAACCCGGATGACACTGAGGCCTACTCTGAGCTGTTCATGAAAACACTGTAAAACCACACTTAAAGCTCCATAGAGGAGGGAGTACCTGTTCAAGTCAAACCTATGATTACTGACAAAAATAAACCAGCATAGGGGACCCCCTACCATAAATAGGCTATTCAACAAAAGGAAAACAATCCTCTCTAAAGCCAATAAGGAGCAAACAAAGCAGTGCAAAAGGGCACTCACTAGTTTAAACAAATAAATTAAAGAGTTGGTCAAATCTTCCAAAACAAATTGAGACCTCCCAGGTGAAAGCTAACCATAAGGCTTTTTATAATTATGTTCATAACCTCATGGGAAATGCTCAGCAATGTGCTGAGTCATGAATGGCAACACTTACACCCAACCTGAAACTATAGCAAATATGCTGGCTGACAAGTTCAGTTCAAACTCCTCCCCCATCACCTCCTACCACACCCAAAGAAATACTTGCAACCATCCCCTTACCATTCATTATGAGGGAACAGTTCCTCACTGTGCTCGCTAAAGCCAAAAACACAGCCTCCATGGATCCCAAGAACATTCCAAGATGCTTATTGAATATGTTAAAACAGAATGTATTAGGGCTACTAGAAACCCTCTTTAATCACAGCTTCTGGATGGGCTTTGCCCCAGTGGAATGAAGGACTGCAACAGTTGCCTCTCTGCACAAGGGGGGGAGCATCAACTGACCTAGGGTAACTACAGACCCATAAGGCTGACCACTCTTATCTGCAAGGCCATGGAGGGAATTATCGTGGACCTGAATAATAATAATGACATAGAAATCTCCAAATACTGGACCAGACCCAATTTGGCTTTGTCAAAGGGTGGTCATGCCTGCTCAATCTGGGGGACGTCTTCAAGACAGTCACCAGGGCCATGGATGATGATAATGGTACACACCACTTATCTAAACCTGGCCAAAGCTTTCAACACAATCCCCCACTTGGGGAGCATATAAAAACGTACTGAGTTAGGTATAAACCCCTACATCGTCAGATGGATAGCCAACTGACTCACTGGCAGGACATATATTTTCCACATAGGTGAATTGACTTCTGATAAGAAACCTGTTACTACTGGTGTCCCAAATGGCTCAGTGCTGGGATCCCTCCTGTTTGGCATATACTTCTCTGAAATGAAGACTAGTGTTGGGGACCTCTGGCTCACCAAGTTCGCTGATGACTGTAAGCTGGAAGCAATCACTGAATCCCCAAATGATGTTGAGTTCCTAGAAACAGGCCTAAAAAATGACAAACAACTGGTACCAAAACCATGGTCTGAGACTAAATGCTAAAAATGTATAATCATACCCTTCAGTAAATCAGATATCCATGCAAATTATAATATTGATAGCACACCCCTAAAAGTAGACCCAGTGGTGAGGGACATATGAACACAGATAGATAGTAACCTAAACTTTGACCACCAGGTAGCTATGGTAGTGAGGACATCCTTCTGTGTGGCTCAGCTTATAAGTAAAGGCATGACATCAAGATCAAAGAAAGTCATAGTGTCATTGTACTTGGCCCTCATCAGGTCCATAATCAAGTAAAATACTCCCATCTACATGTACCTAACCAGGCACCTACACCAACTGGAGTGGCCCCAGAGGTTTCTTACTAAAAAAATACAAAGCATAAGACACATGTCTTATGCAGTCTGCATAAGACACATGTCTTATGCAGACTGACTAAAGGCCTGATCCTTTTACTCCATCTCATATTGTTTATTGTGAGGGCACTTACACCTGACCTGTGAGGTATTCTCTGATACAGCCCTGATGAAAACGTAATATATTTGCAAGAAAAATTATACAAGGTTTACATGTTCCATGGAACTGAAACTTATATGTGATTCTAACAAAACTTGCTGGAGAGACAGATGCATATCCCAAAGGCTACCTCATCTATGGAATAAACTTCCCATCTTTGTAAAACAAAGCCCACCCCTCACTCTCTTCAAAAAATAAATTGGATAAATGGAGTCACTCAGCAGTGTAAACCTTGGCTCTAGATGATTGTCACTGGTAAAGTGACACCCCAACCTCATGTGCAAAAATGGGAAAAGGGGGTTGTGGATGGATGGATGGATGGATGGATGGATGGATGGATGAATGGATGGATGGGGAATGGTAAAATCAGTCTTGGGGTACTGCCCATGCCCCTTATGGACAGAGGCAGTCTGTAAAATGACTCAGGGCTCCAACACCCAAAGACCCACTACCCTGATACTGCTCCATTCCATATCTGGGAAATTAAGATATAATATTGTCATATCCTGCGTATTATTGGCTAGGCTTGTAAAAGCTCTTATGCCATTAGCTTAGTAATCACATATGAACCTATGAAGTGTTGTGCAACTGGAACACTCAATTAGCAGACGAGATTCAATAAAAAAAAATACAAGCAACCCCGTGACCAATCAAAAACAGCACACTCTTTCCTATACACAGTCCTGGTCAAGAAAATGAGTCGGATCTCATCTACTCTCAGAAAATTGGAACCATGGTAGTTCTAATTAAAGACTGTAAAAATATCAAAAAAGTGCAGATATTCAATGCAGGAACACTCAATTAATGCAGCTGTGACAAAAACAATGTGAAAAATAAGTGCCAAAACAGTGGCTATGATAACGTATGTCTTAGCTTTTGTAGAGTTTAACAGAAACCAGAAACACTTTTCTTCTCAAGTAGCTTGGTCACCAAACATTCTGGAACTTGTAAGTTATGAGCCAAGCATTGTACAACTGCAATGCTTAAATAGCAGTGGAGATTTAATAAAAAAGCAAGTCCTGTGGCCAATCAAAAAGAGCACACACTTCATTCCTTTACATAGTCCTGGGCCAGAAAATTACTCAGAATTGTATTCACTGTAAAAGAATTATTTTCAAATTGACCCTAGCCAAGACCTCTTAAAAATCCAAAAAGATAAAAAAACTAAAACAAAACAGAATGCAATATAAAAGCAAAGATAAAAAAAACAGAAGTTACCAAGCTCCAATCGAAAATCAAATGCAGGCAGAGACCATGAAATACTTAGGCAGAGAAGAGCAAGTCAATGCAGAATTAGAAATCTCACCAGCAGTGATTTCCTATGAGAAAAAGTATTTGTTCATCTTTTTTTTGTGTGAGCGACTAATGCTTGAACAATTTCACTTTGAGCATGTGTAGGGAAGCCAACTTGGATACTTTAAACTCTGAATTTGACTTAAGATGTTCTATTTATGATTATAATATCCTTAGAAATAAGCTATCTGAATATCTATGGCAAATTATGCACAAAGCCAAACATTATAAAAAAAAAAACTTATCTTACCTGTATAATATCGTTATGAAATATAAAGAAGATGGAGCATCTGGAGTGTTTCTCCCTGGGCCTCCACTGAAAATCGTCTCTTTCTTAGTCAGTCTTTCCTGGTCAACTAATATTAAATAAATAAATAAACAAACAAATAAATAAATAAATAGATACATACATAAATACATAAGTACATAACATATAAATGATAAATGATAAATATTGAAAGTTTGTCTTTCAAAATAATCAATATGATCTGTCTTGAGATTGGCACAATTTTATTTTGAAATACATAGGGAAACCTCACAAGTCAGCTCTGGTAGGTTTATACTTAGAAATGTACACCCAGGGGCTTTTACACCAGATAGAATTAGAACATTTGGAAAACAAGTACAAAAAAGTTGGCGATGTCAGAACATCCTTAAAGCAAATTGGAAGCATACAATGTTCGAATCTTGCTGCATTAAATTATATTGGGAAATGTAATTAATTTTATGCAGCCTGTGGATTGACAATTTTTCTCTTTAGAAATAGTTTATATTGTTTAACACTATTGTACCTAAATGTTTAAATCAAAATTAAACTATACTTTTCTTGTTCATCCTAGCTATAGAGAGGAAAGTTATTACTAAGAAATGGAAGCAAAATGAAGAACACCAATTTACATAATATCTTCATCTTCTACACACAGTAATAACTAAAGAAACTGAAATTAAAACAATAAGCATTAATAAAATCACAGCATCTACAAATCAATGGATGAAAGTCATGCAGCTATTGGAAAAAGATAACTACAAAGACATCCTCATCTCTTCATAAAATTAGAAATTCTTAATGTCAGTTTTTATGTATTTTGCTTAAGCTTGATTTGTACATAATATGATTTTGATTCCCTTACCTTTATTTCAGGTCTCAAGCATATAAAATAGTTTTAGTTATTTTAAATATTTTTTGATAATTGCATTATTTTAAATTACTGTAAAACTTTTCGAATTGTAATGTTTCAAGTATTCATTTTAGTTGTTTTAAATATTTTTTGCTTTAAAATTGTTGCATTATTTTAAGACTGCGGTGGTGGTGCTGCGGTAGCGTTGTCGCCTCACAGTAAGACGTTGTCCTGTTCGATTCTCAGCTAAAGTGTCTTCTGTGTGGAGACATGCGTGAATGGGCGTACCTTCGTTAAAGGTTGTGTGTCAGGGCTGGCAACTTGGCTCGTAAAAATCTACTGCCAATCATTAGCGGACCGGAGTTCCGCTGTGGCGACCCCTAAAAGCAGAAAGGCACAAACAATAAAACTTTTTTGAAATGTATTGTTTCAAGTCTTGGTGAAAAAAAAAATTCTCTTTTATGTAATGAAGTCATAAAAGTTAATAACCTATAAATAAAACAAATAAAAAAATAAAATACATGGCTATAAAAAAGAGCAACTGTCAGAAAGTGTTCCAAGCATAGCAACAAAGCAGTAGCATCAAACACTGGGGCAGTCTCACTTAGTGAATCAGATGAGCTCTCACCAATAGGAACTCCTATACTAAAGAAACCCTATTTTGTATAAGATGTAATTGATGTCCATTCCACTATAATGGCAAATAAAATTCAAAACATTATGAATCATTATATTTTATGACAACGGAGCAATGAAATCCCAAGGTGCTTCATGAATACGCCATTGCCTTGTAGATAAAGCTAATAAGAGTAATAGGTCTATTGTTGACCCATTATTGAATATACTGCCCTTTTGGAATGCATTTGTCTAAACACATCACTCAACCTGAGAGACCTCAGTGATTCCTGAGTGAAAAAATGTTAATGGTGTCAAGACCCATAGTTACACAGATAAAATGGCATCTCTCTCTCTCTCTCTCTCTCTCTCTCTCTGTCTCTCTTTCTCTCTGTACTTGGTCTCTTATAGACTCATCTGTGAGGGATCTGATTCTAGCCTTTCTTGAACCATGAATGATCCAATTGTTCTTGACCCCTTGTTCCTTTGCAGAATACATGGATCCCTAAAACCCCAGTTAAATGAATTAAATCTTCATGAACAGATACATAAAAAACCAAAGGCATGACATTCATATATTGCCCACTTCTAGAACAAACTTACACTACATGCCAATAATATCCTTGTCACTTTCAAGGAAAACCCATGTAATGGGGTAGTCAGTCTCAAACTCTCCCAGATCTCTCTTGTGTTCCCGCCTTGATGTTGGAGGGAGCTTTGGTGCACAGTTTATTATCTAGGCTTGTAATGGTCTGTAGACTGATTACCTAGACATTAACTGTGAGCCTACAAGCAAACACTTTGCATTAAATATAATGACCCCCCCCACATAATGAAATTATGAAAAAATACTTGTAAACTTATTATCCTATCATGATAATGGACTAAAACCTGTCCCCATCTACCAATAAATGGACCCTTAATATACTCAAAATACACATATAATGTCCTGCACTCCTAGGTCCCTACAAAATACCCCTATTCTCCTGTTTTGAATTTGCAACAAAAACTTCTAATATATTATTTTCTCTGCCTTTCTTCCTAATGTCTTTGCTTAGTTATTCATAAACTGTCTTTTGACTTTTCCCGGTTAGGGGTCACCATAGCGGAACTCTGGTCCACTAACGACTGGCAGTTAATTTTTACAGTGTCAAGTTGCCAGCCTGGCACCCAACCTTTAAAGAAGGCACACCCACACACACTCACACCTACCTGCATGTCTTTTAAATTTACACGACCGTGGGGAGGACATGCAGACTCCATACAGAAGGCACTCCAGCCGAGAATCAAACCGGAGAACCTCTTGCTGTGAGGCCACAATGCTAACCGCTGTACCACCATGACCTGTCTTTGCTTAGTTATTACTGATGTATATACCACCATTATGATATAGTAGCCAAACATAGTCTTGACTGGAAGGTCAGTGTATATAGGCTTGTCCATGCTGCTAATGGGGAGAGCAAATCTCTGACAAGTTCTGATACCCTTGATAAGTGTAAGCAGGGGTTTGGGAGATGAACATTTACAAGCAGGGGTCTGGGAGATGAATTACTTGCAGGTTGCCTGTGTCCATTAGAGACGCAGGTGCCAAACCAGGGATGGATTTCCTGCTCCCCATCCAATTGTCCAAGTTGCACTTAAATTGGGTTAGGGAGAAACTCTACTTCACATTGATGTGGAGCCTGTTCCATAGACAGGGTAGTCTCTGGGATACATACCTGTCTCTCCAGCAGGTCCTATTTATATGACAGGTAAGGTTTAAGTCTTTAGAATGGGTAATTTCAGTGTTTTTTGTTTTGTGTATATGCAGAAGGTCCATCAGAGTGGGGTGTGACAATGCCCGGTATGCCAGGCATAGATCTCCACTCAAAAGTCTGTAGGAGAAAGAATACAGGGGATAGGGCCTTGAATCAGTCTGCACAGGACATTTTACTTATGCCCTGAATTCTTTTAGTGAGAACCTTTGTGGATGTTCTAGTTGATGCATATGCCTGGTTAGGTACATACCAAAGGGGGGCATTGTACTCAATGATAGATCTGATGAATGCCAAATACAGTTGAACAATGACGTCCTTGGACTTAGATGCCATACTTTTGCTTACACATTGTGCAACACAGAGTGATTTCCTCACTACTTTAGGCACTCGATCATCAAAGGCTAGTTTGCTATCTATGTGTGTCCCTAGGTCCCTGACTACTGGGTCAACTCTAAGGGATGTGTTGTCAATATGATAGTTATCAGGGGTGGATGACTTCCCAGAGGATACTGTTATGGACTTCTTGGCATTTAGTTTTAGTCCATGACTCTGACATCAGTTGTTTGTCTGTCTCAGCCCCTCCTGGAGAACATTTGTGTCAGTGTGGGATTCAATGACAGCTCCAAATTTGCAATCATCTGCAACTTTAGTCAGTCAGACACCACTGACATTGGCCTTGACTTCAGAGAAGTAAATGTCAAAAAGGAGAGGTCCAAGGACTGATCCCTGAGGGACTCCACTTGTGACTGGCCTCTTTGTAGAGGTGGTCTCCCCAAATCTAACTTCTTGGGTCCTCTCTGTGAGCCAGTTGGCTATCCACTGGGTGAAATACGAGTTTGTACCTAACCTCTTGCGTTTGTCAACACTGCTTAAGAGGGATATTGTCTCAAATGCCTTGGCCAGGTAAAAGCAGGCAGTGCAAACCATGTTTCCCTCATCCATTGCTTTGGTTTACTTCTCAAAAAAGTCTAGCAGGTTGCGTAGGCATGATCTGCCCTGATGAAACCAAACTGGGTTGGGTCCAGTGTCTGGAGGTTTACTGTATCTATATTGATCATTTCTATGATAATTCTTTCCATGACTTTCCATATATGACTAGTGAGATGCTTATGTGCCTAATTTGGAGTATTCAGAAAAGACTGCTGTATCAAAAATATTCAAATCATAAACATGCCAATACGAGAAATAGACTGGGCACTTTATAAAGTGATACTTGATAAAGTACTAGATATCTGTTCCTGAGGAAACATTCAAGTCCTGAGGCAGTTAGTGGGCATGTGTGGGCTGGTAAGAGCTAAGAATGAACCCCTCTGTCCATCTACCTATATTACAATCTTACACCTGTTCACTCAGTCCTCATCCCAGGAATGAATAGGCTGTAAGCTGGAGAGTTCTCACCAAGGAAATGAACGGAACATTAGTTTGGTTGGAATGGAGAGCTGATGATCAGTGGAGAATATAGAAAAAAAGATAAAAGAAAATTGTTTTTGACATATGCACATTTTTATGTTCATATCACTATACTGTTAATTTCTGTCTTTAATTTGTCCAAATATTTTCCAAATACTTTTCCAAAATAATCAGTGTGAATGCATAATATCTTTGCTCAATGTGTTACATTGATTTATACATTTCATTTATGATTCTATCCAGATCTGGAGAAATTCTGTTATTTATTGTTTTCATATAAAACTGATCTTCACTTCTTTCTATTCAAACTGTCTCAGATTTTAACTGCATGTTTAATGTTGTTTAAAAAAAACAGTTTCTGTTTTAATATCCATTGGGTCTCGTTCTTTATGTTTGGGATATTATAAAGTGAGAAAACTGTTATTTATTTCTCTTTTTCATTCCTTCCTCTCCTTCTTATCTTTTTTTTTTCTATTTGTTAACCCTTCTGTCCTTAACTGAAAAAAATGTCATAGCTTGCCTAAAGATTCTACCATTACTCTTGGCTCTAGTTTTGACTATATTATATTTTCAATATTCCTGATTTTCTGCTACAGTTCTTTTTCATTTTGCTATGTCATTTTTTTCTTTTAAGGAGTAAACTTCCTAGTCATGTACATGAAAAAACATTTTTATTGATACAGGCATTTTCTTGGTATAGGTAATAATGTTATACTGGTGTAGATGTTTATTGATATAGGAAGCCAAAGTGCTAAAATAACTTAATTTATTTATTTGTTTGTTAACTGGGTTAGAATACTGATCCCAGTGATGCCTTTTCAGGCTCGGTCTGGGTGATACAAACATGTAACTAATGAAAATAAACAATGAATATAGTTAATATAAATCATGTAAATAAAAACAAATGAGTGACAAATTGAGCATTATGATGCTAATCAATAAAAACAAATAAGTAAAATATTGGAGTAATAAAAGAAACTTTAGCAAAATATTAGTGGAATAACTGTGAATTAATTACTGTGGCAAGTTAGATGTAGGAAACAGTGTAAAATTGCATCATTTGCTAGATTCTGTGTGTGCCAAAGAAGGACTGAAGGCAAGTAGGACAGTGTAAAAGAAAAAAAAAAATGAGTTACAAGAATTGAATTGTTTCATTGAACAGAGAGTGTGCAATAGTGTTGTAAAGTAGACTGAGTTACCTAGAGACAGCACTGGAGGAAAAAGAAGAAGAAAGAAAGAATGAAAGTTATTTAGGTGGGTCATTAAAGTAAATTAAGTCAAAGTGGAATAATTAATTGGTAAAATAAATACAGATACAAGAAAAGGACATATATGCAAGTAGTTTTCCCATTTTGGTAACATGTAGAGTGTGCTTGCTTGAAAAGATGGTTTCTTAATTAATGTCTGAATGCTTTAAAGAATGGAATATATTTACTTGGTTAGGAATGCCCCCAGGAAAATTTAGTGGGAATGTCAGAAAAAACATGTTTGGTAGAGTTCCAAATTGTTTCTGGTGCCTGCAGACTAGCAATGGATACTGATAAAAATTTTGATTAGTATGGAATAGATTTTTTTCACAGAGTCGATCTGCAAAGACTGGGGAAAGCCTGTAGATTTAAGCATTTAAAGATCAGATAACATAGAAAGAGTACTGTTCTCTGTATGATGTTTAGCCACTTATCTTTTTGTAAAGTTACTCAGTGATGCTGTCATTTAGGTGAAAGGTTGATGAACCTACAGGTGATTTTTGATTTCCTGGCACTTTCTGAACCATCTAACAAGGAAAATTTACATTCTTTTGATGGATCTACTCTGATATAATGCAAACTGATAAAAAGGAAAGGGAATATCAGTTTTAATTTCTTCAGTGATTATAAATTCCAGTGCTGTCATTATATTTACTAACATCAGATTATTTAAGTTTAAAATTTTCTCTTTTATTTATTTTTTAATTTTAAAATCTAATTTTCTACCTGTTTTCCTCAAATTACATTTGGGAAGATGGACTTTATTAGATTTTTTTCTCTGTACTGACTTGTCTTCATTCTGTTTCTGAAAGGGCACAAATTCCTTACCTATTTTGATTTCTTTTTGCATCTTAAATTATCTGATAATAACTATATCATTCCCTTCATTTTATTTTTCTTGTATCTGATTACCATTTTTCTTCTCCCACTTCCATTATTCTTCTATAATACATTTTCCAGCTTCCATTTATGTATCTTCATGTACTTTCCTAGTTTTTCTTTTCTCCTCTTTTGATTCTCCCTTCCTTCTTTTGCACGTCCTGACTTTTTTTATTTAGTCTTTTTCTTTTATATTAGAGCTTCCATTTCTGTGTTTCTCACCATGATTTTTATCTTCTTATGTGTGGCCTACCATTTATATTCATTATCATACATTTCAGTTCATTTAATTTCATTTCATTTCTGCTTGTTTCTCACAACTGCTATCTGTTTTACTTTCTCTGTTTTTCAATTTCTTAATTTCCATTTTAAATTCCTCTTTGAATATTAACTGAGATTTTTGAGGTATACAATTAAAACACAAATACAGTGTAATACGTTAATTTCAACTTTAAAATTAATAACATTTATTAAAAAAATAAAAAAGATTAATAGAATAAGCACTATACTTTCATAATATCCCATCAACCTAACCTCCTAGTGGCCCAACCTCCAGATGGGGGAAAAGTTAGTAGAACTTTTGTTTTTTTTTTATAACTTTGAACAGAATTCAGTCTTTCCAAATTGAATAAACAATTTAAAATATTTTTTATGAATATGATAAAGGACCATTTGTTTTGGGGCAATTGCTTGATTCCATACTGCTAACGTTGCATGTTTAGTTGGCAATATAGCTAGTTTTGCAGTGCTCTGTGCAAGACTATCAGTCACATCTATGACAAATTATACATGAGTGTAAGCTGAGAATCTTCTATAGAGACTACTAATAGGTTTTATGCCTCCTCGAAATAATATGAGGTCACACCTGTTAATGCACATTTTACAGGTCCCAATTGAATCACGGCCATGCCAATGCATTTTATTGTGATTAAATCAACCCAATCTTGTTTATGGTTAAATAGGTTCTAAGAAGTATATTTTACTTGATAATTCTATTCCTATATGATATGATTATAATACGATGGTGCTTCTATATGGTTATGGTAGATCGTTTTTCTACCTCCCCTCACCTGGCTGCTGTGCATCCTGCTCCTGTTGCTAGATTCACACTGTGTTCCAGTTTTGTCCCTGAAACAATTTACCTACCTGCACCCTTCTGGAAACCTCGGAACACTAAGGCACCTATGAAAACCCCTAGCATCTCCCAGAAAAGTTTGACCTATAAAAGGCATTGAAACACTGTGTTCCAGTTTTGTCCCTGCAACAATTTACCTACCTGCACCCTTCTGGAAACCTCGGAACACTAAGGCACCTAAGAAAACCCCTAACATCTCCCAGAAAAGTTTGACCTATAAAAGGCATTGAAACACTGTGTTCCAGTTTTGTCCCTGCAACAATTTACCTACCTGCACCCTTCTGGAAACCTCGGAACACTAAAGCACCTAAGAAAACCCCTAACATCTCCCAGAAAAGTTTGACCTAGAAAAGGCATTGAAAGTATGTATCGATACTGACTCTATGTAACTACATGTAATTTAAATTCTTCTATATAAAGTTCTTAAATTATCTAGTACATGTAATTTAAATTCTTCCATATAAAGTTCTTAAATTATCTAGTCTTGGCCAACTAAACAGGCAGTCTAGCCAGCAGCCTTACCCACCCCCCACTGTCTTCTACTTATCTTCCATAGTCTTACCCCTCGTATTGCTTACCCTTTCCCAATTCCCTTCCTCGTCCCCATCTCCTCTAAGACAAAACCATTGCCATGCCAAGAATGGCCACCAGGTGGCACTATACAAATTAACTCTGTAAAGTAACATTTTCCTGAGCTGTAATCTCCTACCTTGTTTCGGTAACCTTTCCTAATTACTAGCCTCTGCCCTGTTATTTCCTACCCCACTTCTGTAAGCTTCCTGAAACAAACCCCCAGTCACTCAGTTCTCAGTCTCTTCTTGCACTTATCCTCCACCTTTCTTCTTTTCCCCAGGCACTCTGCTATCAGCAACTACCATCTTGTATCCTGACTCTCTTCCTTCCTACCTCTGCATTCTGTCCACCTTTTTCTAACCACCAGACTTACCTGTTGTGTTTTTCTCACTTTGCTGATTGTCTTTCTCCACATTCTGCTCTATTGTCTCTGCCGGCTCCGTTCGCCCTTCGGGCTCACTCTCCTATTGCCAAAATCTTAGAAAAAATTATCCATAAACAACTCCTAAATCATCTTCTCCAAAACAACCTACTTGCTAGCTGTCAACATGGTTTCAGACCTTCCCACAGTACCACCACTGCTCTGCTCTCCTTCACAAACACCATCAACACTAACCACAACTTAAACAATTTTTCTTCTGCACTATTCATTGACCTATCTAAAGCCTTTGACATGGTAAATCACAAAATGCTCCTCCTCATTCTCAATTATCTATCACTGGATCCTAACAGCTTAACTTGGTTTCAGTCTTACCTTGAAAACCTTCAACAAGCAGTAATTTGGAAAAACTCAATATCTGACCACCTTCCTATTTCCCTAGGTGTTCCACAAGGCCTATCTTAGGTCCACTTCTTTTTTCCATCTTTATCAATGACCTTCAATCAGCTATCCCTTTTTCTAACTGTATACAATATGCAGATGACTCCACTATTAACTGCACAGCTACCTTTTATGCTGAACTTCAGTCTCTTACACAAAAAGTCTTTAACACAGTTGAACATTGGTTTTCCCAATGCTGCCTCCTACTCAACCCTAAGAAAACAAAACTTCTACTCTTCTCCCCAACACGTAACCAAATCCCCCTACATTTCTCGATCACTTCAAACAACAATACTAGTATTTCCCCTGAAACCACAACAAAACTTCTAGGAATTACAATAGATAATACACTCAATTTTGAGAATCACATTAACTCTACTATAAAAAGTGTAAACAAAAAAAATAGGAACCCTATATAGAATTAAACCATTTTTTACCCCAGCTACTAGAATTACCCTAGCCAAGACCCATCTAATCTCTACTTTACTCTATGCATGTCCTATTTACACCAACCTGTCAAAAAAACCTTAATAAACTAGTTACATCCTACAACAACATTGCTAGATTTGCTACCGGATCTCCTTTTAGAACCCACCATTGCATTAATCTAAGACAACTTGGCTGACTCGAACTTCCTAATCAGATTAAACTTCAACAACTACTAATAGCTCACAAAACCCTGTACCAACCCACCAAAACTCCAATACTCACCAGCCTTATTACCCCTTATTATAACCTGAAACATCTACACTCATCTAACAAACTTCTGATCAACATTACTACACCTAATAACTCTGCAGGAGATGGCTTATTCTCCAACTCAGTTGGGAAACACTGGAACACATTACCCGCTGATATCACATCCCTGACTTCTCTTCCTATTTTCAAGAAGAATCTCAAATTGTACCTTAATAAAAAATGGCTCGGCCCCTGTATTAACCCTGACTAGCTTGCTCTTCTGTCTCATATCTCCCTTTCCTTCCCCCTTTCTCTAACCAATAACCCAATAAAAATTTTCTAAAGTTCCACGGCTACTCTTTAAGACATGAAACTTACCCTTTGAACAAGTACTCAAAAGCTTCCTTTCTTTCCTCTCTTCTTAGGTGTATGTTTTGCCTCCCCTTCATAAAAGTAACTTTTTAGCCGTATGAAAATAATCTAATCCTCTACTCATCCTAGAATATCTCTGATACCTTTCCTATCTTTACCCCACCTCTTTCTCGCTTTATCCTTTCTTTTATTCTAAGCTACCTAGAAAATATTATTCTTCTACTCATCTCAAAAAAAAAAAAAATGTACATATTTTATCTTTTTTAGTTTTTTTTTTTTTTCTGTTTTACTGATTTGACTGTCTTAACTTTTATGTAGACTGATTTTTTACTATGTATTAAAACTTGGAGCTTTTCTCCCTGGGCCTCTACTGAAAATGGACATATATCCAGTTAGACTAGCCCGGTCAACAAATGTAAAATAAATAAATAAATAAAATAAATAAATACATTTGTTGGATTAATGAAGTTTGTGAATTCTCTTTTTCACTTTTCCTGTACACCAGTAAGGATTGTAGACCAACAGGTTGGACTACTTTATATATTTTAAGTAGAGATGAAATTTTCTTTTTCCAAAAGTCATTGGAATAAAATGAGCTCTTTAAATAAAAAAAAATCAGAAAAATACTTCCTGCTTCTTCATGCTATATCTTTAAATAACCGAGTGGTATTTGAGAAATCATTCCTCGGCCAATAGCTTTTTAATAACTATAAATCTTCTGATAAATAACTATTACCACTTTCAGATAAGACAACAGTGAGAGATTAAACCAAGGGAAATATAATTTGGAAATTTATATCTTAAACTTTTTAACAAATTTAAGTAGAATTGTTAAATACAGATTTTGAGACATTCACAGATTATAAAATTCCCAAAAGACTGAATATTTCAATTATGCTTGATTAATGAGAAACAAAAAACTGAGTCTACAAGATTATTTTATCTAAAGTAATTTATTCAAATGGGAGTAAATGTCTTAAATTCTCAATCTTAAATGTTATACCCAATATTTGAGCTTAATCAATGATTATCTTCCAAATGATCATTGGACAG
>NC_056729.1:1176663767-1176766267 GCF_019279795.1 Protopterus annectens | reverse complement strand
CTAAAATGTTATTTGATCTAATACTAGTGTTTGAGAGACCTGGATGCTAAAAACGGCTTCATGGTTATTTTTTCGTTCAACCCATATTTGTGTGACTGTAGCCTCAGGATCCATTTGTTTTCTAATTCTTCTGTGTAATTCTTTACATTGCCTAACCTATTGCTTCTCCTTACTAATTCTAGTGCTCTAAATTTGAAACTATGTGCAGATCCTTGTTCCATGATGTGGCATGCTAAGGCATTAGTATCGTTCTCTTTGTTTACTGCATATATGTGTTCAAATTTAGAGCACTAGAATTAGTAAGGAGAAGCAATAGGTTAGGCAATGTAACCTTACAATATTGCACTCTCCTCCTCTTTAGGGCTGCTTTAATGGTACTAACCCATTCAGACCAGGGGCCTTGTGTACTGCCATTTCTATAATCCACTTGGTTTCACTATATTCAGTATAACTGACAAGGTCCCCTCCCCTTAAACTTTTATTAATTATGTGTATAACCATAAATTTAAATGTATGCCCTATATTTATTGCTACATGCTGGTAAAGGGCATTATGCTGATTTTGGTGGTGGTGCTGTGGTAGCGTTGTCACCTCACAGTAAGACGCTGTCCGGTTCGATTCTCAGCTAGAGTGTCTTCTGCATGGAGACATGCGTGAATGGGCGTACCTTCATTGAAGGTTGTGCATCAGAGCTGGCAACTCGGCACATAAAAATCTACTGCCAATCATTAGCGGACCGGAGTTCTGCTGTGGCGACCCCTAACCGGGAAAAGCCGAAAGACACAACAGCAACACAACATTTAATCTTATGTTAGAAAAATGTTTCAATATCCTATTTTTTAACATACAGTTCATCTTTCCTATATAGAAAGATGTGCTGGATTGGCATTTGGCTAAATTAAGTACATTCTATGTTCTACAATCTGCAAAACTCTTCAGGCAATATTTCTTTTTTGTAATGGGATGTATAAATAGATTATTCTCCATGATATGAGGGCAAGCTTTACATCTTCTGCACTTAAAAGTGCCTTTATTTCGATTACAAAATTTCTGCACCTTATTTGTTTTATTACAAAGTAAATCTTTCAAATTTTTATTTCTCTTGAAACAAAAAGATGGATGCTGTCCTACTATACTGCCTATCTTTTCATCTGTTAATAAAATCTTCTAGTTGTGCCTGATGATGTCACATATTCCTCCTGTATCTCCATTATGTTAACATCATACACAAAGTGTTTCTATCTCTATCATTTATAATATTATTGTCAGGTAAATGTCCAGCTGAATACTATGGTCTGGCCCTTGCAGACCTGTTGCATTTACTAACACTAATAATTCCTTCTGTTTTGCCTTTCCTATAACTCCCGTTAACCAAATTTGTACTTAGGTCCTCCAATTCGTTCTCAAATTGAGTGTCTTGTGTGCATAAATGTGAGATTCTATTAACCTGAGCTTTAACAATATTATCAAATGTATGTCTGGGATGCATACTATTAAAAGATAATATACTATTTTTCCAGCATTCTTTTTTATAAAAGGAAATATTTAGATGTCCACTATCATCCCAGTTCAAGTGCACATCCAAAAAGTCTATGCTCTGTGTTGAGTAATAAATGGCAAACCTCAAAAAGTCAGTACTACTTTCTAAATATGCTACAAAACATTTAATTTCAGTGGATGTTCCCTTCCAAAGAAGGAAAACATCATCCATAAACCTGATGTAATAGCATAACCATTGCTTCCAGTTATGTTCTGCATTAAAAATTACATTATCTTCACAAAATGCCAGTACAAGGTTAACGTATGTATTGGCACATGGTGTGCCCATTGCTATATCCTGTTTTTGTCTATAATAATTGTTCTGGCACATAATGATATTGTTGTCAAGAACTAACGGGTCTATATTAAATAAGCGAACGCTTATTCTTCGACCCTAGATCAGCGAACGCTGAAAATGATGAACACTCGGAACAGCTATTTTTTTCCCAGTGAAAAAAATCGCTGTTCCACAAAAAACAAAACAAAAAAAAAACCTTAAAACAGTATTTAATGTGGGGGGCTTCTTCCCTCCACCCCCAATGTGGGGGACTGTGCTCCCCACATACCCCTAATTAAATATACCAACTCCGAGATCGCACCACAGTGGAGGAAATGGCAAACTCCCGAAACCGGCCCAGCAATTTTTTTCCCTGAGAAAAAAATTGCTGTTCTGGGTGTTCAGGATTTTCAGCGTTCACTGAAATAGGGTCGATGAATCAGCGTTTGCTTTTTTAAGCATTGGCTGATTCAATATAGACCCAGACTAACTTAAGTATAGCACTTATAAGCATGTTTTCATAGACTCAATAGCCCATATTCCAAAATCTTTGCTGATAACCATGAACAAATCCTTTCTCTCTAAGGTTACCGGCAAATATTCTTGATGTTCCCCTTGTTTATAACATCTCTGATTATGAACTTACTAATGAACAATTGTTTGTTTTAAACAAAGGGATGACTTTTGTCCCAAGTAACAGTGCTATCTATCATGAAGTAGTGATGAATTTAATGTTTTTTGCCCATGATGTTTCACTGAACTGTATTTTTGGCAATGGTATACAGGGGCAAAATGCTGTTTTAAGACAGCCTAGTACATTTGTACTTGTTGCACATCCCACTATGCACACATTTTTAAAAACTTGTGATGATGATATACAACACTTACTTAAGAATGAACATAGAAAACATTATTATAATTTGACTTTGTCACAGAGGAAGGCATTGGATACTTTAATACAGGATAACAGAATAGTTATAAAACCGGCCAACAAGAGAGGGGTGGTCATTGTGATGAATCAGGAGTTTTACCACAGTAAAGTACTATTACTATTGCAAGATACATCTGTCTTTATGAGAATGCCATTTCCCAAAGTTAAAATGACAATTTATGGTGTTATGAATAAATTAAGGTTGATGAAACAGGAAGGCATGTTAGATGAGGAATTGGTAAATTTTTTTTGGATAATACATCCTACCATACCTATATTTAAGGCACTTCCCAAAGTGCACAAAGATTTAAAAAAATCCCCCAGTGAGGCCCATAGTTTTGGGGAGTGGATGGATGACAGAAAATCTATCCATCTGGGTTGAATGTGTATTGAAGCAGATCTTGCAAACAATTCCCAGGGTTTTGAAAGACACAGGGCATTTTCTAGTATCACTACATGATTGTTTGAGTAAAAGGGAACATCAAGATTATTTGCTGGTAACCTTAGCTAAAAAGGATTTGTTCATGGTTATCAGCAATGATTTTGGAATATGGGCTATGGAATCCATACAAAACATGCTTATAAGTGCTATACTTAAGTTAGTTCTTGACAACAATGTCTTTATGTGCCAGAACAATTATAGACAAAAACAGGGTACAGCAATGGGCACACCATGTGCCAACACCTACGCTAACCTTGTACTGGCCTTTTGGGAAGATAATGTAATGTTTAATACAGAACATAACTGGAAGCAACAGTTATGCTATTACGTCAGGTTTGTGGATGATGTTTTCCTTCTTTGGAAGGGAACATCCATTGAAATGGAATGTTTTGTAGCATATTTAGAATGTAGTACTGATTTTTTGAGGTTTACCATGCATTACTCAACACAGAGCATAGATTATTTGGATGTACACTTGAAATGGGATGATTTATAAAAAAGAATGCTGGAAAAATAGTTGGTTATCTTTCAATAGTATGCATCCCAGACAGAATACATTTGATAATATTGTTAAAGGTCAGGTGAATAGAATCTGACGTTTATGCAGACAAGACATTCAATTTGAGAAGGAACTGGAGGACCTAAGTATGATGTTAACATATAATGGAGATACAGGAGGAATATTTGCCATCATCAGGCACAATTGGTAGATTTTATTAACAGATGAAAAGATAGGCAGTATAGTAGTGCAACATCCATCTTTTTGTTTCAAGAGAAATAAAAATTTGAAAGATTTACTTTGTAATGAAACAAATAAGGTGCAGACATTTTGTAATTGAAATAAAGGCACTTTTAAATGCAGAAAACGTAAAGCTTGCCCTCATATCATGGAGAATAATCTATTTATACATCCCGTTACAAAAAAGAAATATTCCCTGAAGAGTTTTGCAGACTGTAGAACACAGAATGTAGTTTATTTAGCCCAATGTCAATTCTACATGTCTTTCTATATAAGAAAGAGGAACTGTATGTTAAAAAATAGGATACTGAAACATTTTTCTGACATAAGATTAAAAAATCAGCATAATGCCTTTTACCAGCATATAGCAGCAAATATAGGGCATACATTTAAATTTATGGTTATATGCATAATTAAGAAGAGTTTAAGGGAAGGGGACCTTGTCAATTATACTGAATATAGTGAATCCAAGTGGATTATAGAAATGGCAGCACATCAGGCCCCTGGCCTGAATGGGTTAATACCATTAAAGCCAGCCCTAAGAGGAGGAGAGTGGTCTAATTTTATTTAAAACCTGTGATGTTTGAGATGTTTTTTATCTGATTAAGGGCTTAAACCTGAAAGTGCTCATATGTTTTTAACTCAATTTTTATTAAAAGTTAAATATAGCCCTGTGGTCTGACTGCTCTTTTACACAAATTGATTTTTATTTGTGTGGTGGACCTTTAGTGAGGGATTTTTGTGTCTTTTTCTTGAATATTGCAAAATGTTCCATTTGGATATGTTTTGTCATATTTCTTGGCTGAATGGTTGAAAAAGATGTGATACTAAAGCTTCTAGGTCTGAGTCTAACCTATCAATCCTGTTATCCAAGGCATTTTCACAGTGGTATGGAACTGTTTATTCTGTCAGGGTAGTTTTGGTTGTCTTTTTTTACATGTTGTAGCACCAATTATGCTAAAATTGTTAATGTACTCGCCAAATATTTCTTATGTCTTGTAAATAAACAAAGGAACTTTGCCTATTTTATTGAAAAAATACTTAAAACAATAAGAAAGTGGATGCATCTGATCTTGCATCTCATGCCATCACACTCCTACTTAGTAAGCACACTCTTAGTAGATTATCACCATACTTACTTCGTACTGGGGAACTCACCTAAAGTAAATGTTGGAATTTCTTTTTTGTTTATTATTAATTGCTCCAAAATTAATTTATTGTTTATTTCTGGGTTTAAAATTATTTAAGAACTCATTGTAAAGAATATTTGTCCTAATATGATCCTACTGGGTTATTTGCTTTTCTTTCCCCTTTGACATACTATCTCATTGTTGGCTTATTTTGTACTTTTCTCTTTCAAATCTTTTGTTTCTATTTATCTCTACCAAACATCTGATTATAAATACACTGTGCAGATCTTATACATGAACACTATAGGTCAGAGTGCATGTGCTGTAGCTTTAAGAAGCATGTCAAAGGCTGAGTGTGCACGTATAAATATCAGGCACGTGATATTCCCAGTGCCATTTTGAGAGTGCAGCCAGAAAGTGAGCATGCATGATTGCAGCAGTTAGTTTGTATATGAGTTACTTAAGTTAAAGTCAGTAAAATTCTATCATGATGTGTTTGTATATAATAAAGCTTCTTGAACAGAACCCATGAACATTCTTCTATTGTGTTACAAGTAGGAGAGCAACATGGTGTCAGAACGGGGATCACAGAGAGTGATATTTGGAACTATGAGGTGCAAAGATGACAGTGAAGGTAAACTAAGAGAAACGAGCACGAAAAATAGCCAGAAAAGAATCAAGGGTAATGAGATTTTGCAAAAACTGCTTATTTTGTAAAAAGGATAAAACAGAACATTACAAGGGCACACACATTATTAAACAAGTGGGAGACACAAAAGGTTTATTAACTAAGGGAAATGTTTAAAACTGAGGTATTTGACAAAACGATTACCAAAAAAGCAAAATGAGTATGTTTTAAAGCAAAATGACCGTGTTTCAAGGCAAAACGAATATGTTTAAGGAAAAACGAGCATGTTTAAACCAGAACGAGTATGTTCAAACCAGAATGAGTATGTTTAAAGCAAAATGAGCATGTGTGAGGAAAATGGGCATGTTTAGAGTAAAACGAGAACAAGTAAAGTACAATGGGCATGAAACGAGATTAAATGAGCAAAACAAATGTAGTAAGGGAAAAAAGGATACGTTAAGCATAGATAAAGCAAGGCAAATGCATGTGTTTTGGCAAAGTGCTGTGTTTTGGCATACCTACAGCTTCGTTTTGTATCAGGGGCAAAACTAGAGTTATTCTAAATATCTGAAAGTATGTAAAAGTGCTTACAGTGTGTGCTTATAACTGTGCATGTATTCTGAAGAGGTTATATGTGTGCAAAATGCAACTGTTTCGTGAAGTGCAGTTAAAGTATAGCTATTTTGAAAAAGTTTCTTGTGCTGGGTATGTCTATTTGCAAAGTGCCGCCATTACAGAGAGTTTCCTGCACTGTAAAGAATTGCCTAGCAAGGTACAGCCATTTTGGGAAAATTTCAGTGTGCTGTGTACAGTTTATTTGCAAAGTGCAGTTACTTTGAAATGCTATTGACTCTGAGCTCCTCTTGTCCAGTTCATTCGATTGTGCAGTTATTTGAAATGATTCTTAAAATGATGATACATTACTTTTGCAATACATTAATTTTGAAAGAATTAGTGCCAGGAAGACTTAGTTCTCAAAGTTCAGTTACACAGAGGCTTGCATCGTGCAGTCATTTCATATGTTTCTTATACTGATGAGGTGATTTCTTACAATACTGTAAATTCAAGATTATTACAGTGCCTGAGAGATTTATTTTGCAAAGTTCAGTTATACAAAGGCTTGTTGTGCTATTGGGCAAAGTTACAAATACTGGCATAAATTTCTGGCATATGTCTATGTGTATGTGTTTGTGCTTATTTGCAAAACTCTTCACTGGTATGTGTTAATATAGCAGATGGATTCTGAAAGCCCTTACCACTTGTATTTGATCAGAATATTGCAGATAACTGGAGAATATTTGAGCAAGAGTACAATATTTTTATACAAGCAGCTTATTCAGATAAAGATACAGGCACCAGGGCATTCATTTTGCTAAAACTAGCTGGGCCAGAGGCCATAGAAAGAGAGCATTCATTTGTGTATGCACCAGCAGTATATGAGGAAGAAGGTGAAAATTGTCATATTGTTGTACAGGCTGAATCAAAGGGGGACCCTGAGTGTTTGAAATGGAAGTTCAGAGAAATGTTTAACCCCCAGACAAATGTTACATTAGAGAGGCATTTGTTTTATATGAGAGATCAGAAACCAGGGGAAGCTTTCACACTTATATAAATGACCTGAGAAACAAAGCCAAAATGTGTCGGTTTGGTGACTTAAAAGATGAGTTAATAAAGGGCGGGCTCGTGTGTGGTATTAATAGTGCTTCTGTGAGAAAGATTTTCCTTCATGATAGTGATTCAACATTGAGTAAAGCCATTGAGATTTGCCAAATCCATGAAGTTACAGAAAAACACACAAGTATGCTTGCAAGTGACAAGAGCATGGTTTCAGCAGGCTCCGGAGCAAATGCAGATAGCATGCAACATGTGGCAAACAGAAATAGGCCTAAGCACATAGCAGCCACAGCCCTTGCTGGCTCACCAAGGAAACCCCATGGCTTTCCAGCAAGTTCTAAGAATAGTTCAGTTAAAGGAACATGTCCCTCAGTGCAGTGCAAGTGTGAATCAGCAAAACTCAAGTCTAGCTTTATTGTTAACTGTCGCAACTGTGGTGCCAGTCATGAGTCTAGAAGAGATAAGTGCTTAGCATTTGGTCAGCAATGTCACAAGTGTAAAAAAATGGAACCATTTTGAAAAGTTTTGCAAATCAAGTAAACTCCACACAGTTGTAAAGAAAGGTCACACAAAAAAGCAAGTTGATCAAGTAGAGCCTCAGCAGTCAACTTTTTATGTGGATGGTGTATTAGTAATTGGTGAGAGGGCTGATGCAGTGAATTTATTGGCAAAAAAGTGAAGTGTTTTGTACAGTCCGGATCAATGGTAAATCCACAGAGTTTGAAGTAGACACTGCTTCTAAGTGTAATGTTATATCAGCAGAAACATTTGCTAAAATGAGAACTAATGAGCAACTCAACTACCACATAGGTGGTAGCTCACTAAACAATGAAAGTGTGATAAGAGACCTCTGGACACAGGTAGATAGCAGTCTCTCCTTTGATCACCACAGTAGTCAGGAATCCTTCTACATGGCACACCTCATCACAAAAGGGTTCTCCTCTATAAAAAAGGAGGTCATTGTTCCTCTCTACTCAGCCCTCATCAGACCCATTATAGAGTACAATGCCCCATTTGGCATGTATCTCACAAGAGACCTACAACAATTGGAAACACCACAGAAATACCTCACTAAGAGGATTACCAGCCTCAAACAGATGCCATACACAGACTGTCTCAAAAAACTCCAGCTCTACTCTGTCACATATCGCCTACTCAGAGGCGATCTCTGCCTAACATACAAAGCTATGTCAAACTGGGGTTGGGAGGGTGGCCTAATGGTTAAGGTGTTTGCCTTACAAACACAAGGTACAGGGTTTGAATCTCACAGGAGATAATTGGCTAGGCTTACAAAATGGCTCACAAGGGCTGTTAGCCTAGTACTGACCTATGAACCTATGAAACCCAGAAGTGTTGGACATGCTACACTTAAAGAAATCCTAATCTCTCCATACCACATGTTCCAGGCACCTAAACCTTGTCACAACAATAAACAGAACATGCTGGAGGGATAGATTCCTGTCCCAGAGACTTCCCATACTCTGGAACAAACTATCCATTCATGTCAAGCAAAGCTCCTCATTGGCCCTCTTTAAGAAAAATCTTGACGACTGGATGGGAAATAGGAAATTCACCCTGGAGATCACTTCTGCAGCACTGCTCGATAGGGGCACAGGAAAATAATTTTCTTGGGTGGCAAAAGCCAGGGAATCTTTTTGGCTAGGCTTATATAGGCCCCAGGGCTGATAGCCTAGTACCTACCTATGAACTTATGAACTCAGTGTGGCCAGTAGTGTGAAACATGTTGCTTATGGGCCTCACACCATGAGTTCCAGGCTAGATGAACTTGCGGTGTGAGGTCTGGTTTGTTCTACAGTGTGGTGCTTTATGTTGCTTATGGAGCTGAAGAAATTCAAACTGAAGGCTCAGTGATGCTTTCATGTTATTTGGCCAAGAACTGTTACAACCTGTTATTCTATGTAGTCCATAGACCAGTACAGTCATTACTGGGTCTCAAAGACAGTCTGAGACTGAATCTGCTTTTTTTTACCAAAGTATTTCATCACATAAGTGTATCTCCTAGTTCCAATTTTTCTGAAGCCATTTTCTTAGAGTATGCTGATGTTTTCAATGACAAGTTGGGCAAACTTCCAGTTGTGTATTCCATGAAGTTAGACCCAGAGGTCACTCCAGTAGTCAGACCAGCAAGAAGAGTTGTGATAGCTATGCAAGATAAGGTTAAGGCTCAGCTGGATGAATTGGTACAACAAGGGGTGATTTGTCCAGTTACAGAACCAACCGTATGGGTGTTGTCCATGGTAGCAGCTTACAAAAAGGGCTCAGACAAAATCAGAATATGTATTGACCCAACAGATTTGAACAAGGCATTGAAGAGACTGCATCATCCAATGTACAGTCTGTGTACAGTCGAAGAGGTTGCAGCTCTAATACCGAATGCCACTGTTTTTTTCTTTCTTGGATGAAAAAGTTCATTTTGGCAAGTGATGCTTCATCGCAAATCCTCATTGCTAACTACTTTTGGTACCCCATTTGGCAGATACAGATTTCTAAGGATGTCATTTGGAATAAATTCTGCAAGTGAAATCTTCTAGCGGGCAATGGAACAAATGTTTTAGGGTTATCCTTGTGCCATAATAGTAGATGATTTATTGGTTGGAGGCAATGGTGAAGCAGAGCATGACAGAAACTTAAAGAGAGTTCTAGACAGAGCACATGAAGTAAACTTGAAGCTCAGCCCTCTGAAGTGCAAATTCAGGCTTCCCGAAGTTACGTATGTAGGTCATTTGTTGACCAGTACTGGCTTGAGACCAGACCTGACCAAGCTAGCAGCCATTCTTGAGATGTCAGCACCAGATAATGTTCAAGCTCTACAACATTTCCTAGGTATAGTCAACTATTAAGGCAAGTTTATACCAGACTTCAGTGAGTTGACAGCACCTTTAAGAGAGCTTACATGCAATCATGTTGCATGGTCATGGTTAGAACAGCACCAGAAGGCATATGAAGACCTTAAGCAGTAAATTGCCACCCCCACTTACATTAAGATACTATGATGTGAATAAGCCAATCACTCTTTCCTGTGATACTTCAAAATTTAGTCTTGGCACAGTTATTCTTCAAGAGGGCAGACCAAGTAGCTTATGCATCTAGAACACTTACCCAAGCTGAAATGCAGTATGCTCAAATTGAGAAAGAACTTTTGGCAATAGTATTTGCATGTTCCAAGTTTCATGATAATTTATTTATTTTACATTTGTTGACCGGGAGAGTCCAACTGGATTACAAGTCCATTTTCAGTGGAGGCCCGGGGAGAAAAGCTCCAAGAGAACAATTTTTTGCAAAACATAGTTTTAAGGACAGACTTTTGACATACAATTTCCATAGAAGAGGCTTTGACATACATATTAACTGATTACATTTATGGTTGAGCTATTCAGATTGAAACTGACCACCAATCTCTAGTCACTTTTCTAAAGAAGCCTATGCATTCTGTTCCAGCGAGATTACAAAGAATGATGCTTAGATTGCAAAAGTGCAATTTCAAAATGATCTACATGAAAGGCAAACTACTCTATCTGGCTGATACCTTATCCAGATTGACCAGAAATAGGATGGAACAGGTTGATGCAGATAATTTTGACTTTGACGTGATGGCAGTGCATAATTTTTCTACCACTAGACTTTATGAGTTAGGAGATCACACAAAGACTAATACAATTTTGCAAAAAACTCAATCACTACATTAATGTTGGATGGCCGTCAAAGCAATCTAGTGTACCACCTGAAGTGCAAACTTATTTTCCTTATACAGATGAAATGTTGATGGGAGATGGTATTATTTTCAAAGGTCCTAAAACTGTTGTTCCTGCTTCCTTACAACAATAATATATCCAGATTTTTCATCGTGGTCACCCAGGTTCCCCATCCACTAAGAGAAGAGCGAGAGAACTAATATTTTGGCCTTCATTACTGAAAGAAATTGGTAAGGTACTTTCTTCTTTAGTGTGCAATAGTACTAGACCACATTTGCGAGAAGAACCACTTCAGCTAAGTCAAGTTCCTGAACTACCTTGGTCAACAGTAGCCACTGATATCTTCGAGTTGAACAATCAGCACTACTTAGTATTGGTATACCCTTATTCAAATTGGCTTGCAATTGACTTATTGCCTAACCTAGCATCCACTACTGTTATTACCAAGGTGAAATGTCATTTATCACTCCACTGGTCCATTGTAGTCCACACAAATTTGTTTCTGACAATGATACTCAATTTACTAGTCAGTTGTTTCAGAAATTTGCAAAACAATGGGACTTTGTACATGTTACTAGCACTTCTGACTATCCACAGTCAAATAGGCTAGCTGAATGTGCAGTGCAGAGTGCAAAGCAATTACTTGAAAGGTTAATGCATGACAATACTGATATCTTTTTGAATCTACTTAATCTCAGAAGTATACCCCGTGATGATATTCTTGGCTCACCTGCTCAAACACTTCTATCCAGGCAAACCAGAATGATGCTACCTATTAATTCCAGTTTATTGAGGCCTAAAGCTAAGAACAACAAAACCATCAAGGCTCATTTATTCAAGAAGCATTCTATCCAACAGTCCAGTTATGATAAATAGAGCAGATTTCTTCATCTGTTGAGGGAAGGAGAGACAGTGAGAATATAAACAACGAAAGGTTTCGACCAGATTGGTCAAGTTACAGGTGTAAATGCCTTGTAGAATGTGAGGGTGTGGATTACAGGAGTAATCACAGGCATCTTCTTCCTGTACCAGAATCATCATCGGAGCATTGTTCCTATAATACAGACTCTAGATCTCAGAGCGAACCAAACATTGTTTCCATCCCAAAGTGTGTTTCAGCCTTTTCTTATATTCCTGAGGATGTTCCAAATACTTCCAAGGTTGGATATTCTGCAGAGACAGCTCCAGTTGCTAAACCCAATTCCCAGTTTTATGTCACACAATATGGTTGACTATCCAGGCCCAGTGTGAAATATGCGGCAACATGGTCTTAACTGTATATATGTACCTAGTCTTGTATAAATGCATGACAAAGAACTACCTGTGATATCTCCATGCCAAATAGATTCATAATGTTGAATGATCTATTTTTCAAAGAGGGAGGATGTAGATCAGAGTGCATATGCTATAGCTTTAAAAAGCATGTCAAAGGTTGAATGTGCATATATAAATATCAGGCATGTGATATTCCCAGTGCCATTTTGAGAGTGCAGCCAGAGAGTAAGCTTGTATTTTTGCAGTAGTTAGTTTGTATATAAGTTACTTAAGTTAAAGTCAGTTAACTTCTATCTTGATGTGTTTGTATATAATAAAGCTGCTTGAACAGAAGCCATGAAGACTCTATTGTGTCCAAAGAAGGTGAGCAACAAACATCATTTATGAATTTTTGTGTTTATGTCACCTCCTGTGGGCACTTTTCTGGAGAATGCAATTTATTTCAAGGGCTTTTATGAGTACGGATTCCACATATTTGAAGAAACTACATTTCTTCTTAGTCTCATTTAGTACTTCCATTTGCCTCATATTCAAACCTTTCAATTTTAGACTTGTTCAGGTTATTGTGTGCTCTGTGTCTGCCAGCATTTTGGGAAGAAATTACTCAGAAGAAGGGAAGGGAAGACTTCAAAGATTTCTGTATCATTTTGAGACTACAGCCATATATGCAGCCAAAAGACCAAACTAATGAATATACATATATGTGTGTATATATATATATATATATATATATATATATATATATATATATATATATATATACAGTATACATATTATATATGCATACAGTAAAACAAATAACTGAAACTGTCATGTTATAGGTACCCAAACTTCTACTAGTTCTGTAACTTCTAATGTTTAGTGTTTAACAGCAGTGTTCAGTAACAATTTCACTTTCACCAATATAAATAGCAGTGGATCACCTGATTTGAAATAGAAAATAACTAAGCTTTAAAGCTCTGAGTCCAGTCTTAAGGCCAAGTGACATGTTTTGATTTTTGATTATGGAAATTTGGTTAAATATTCAGAAAGCATTCCTTCCATACCTGGATTTAGCACCTACCATGTCTTCAAACTCAGTAGCAAATGTAGTCCTGTCTCCATATTTCTGTGGGGACATAACCTTTAGAAAGATTGCCAGAGACCCACAACTAAAATTTACTAAGCTACAAATCACACTAAACAGGACTAACCATCAGTTTTTAGCCTGTTCTGGTCATCCTCTATGTCCTTTGAAAATTATATAAGGTTCCTAAATGTACTTGGGACAAGAACTCCTTATTTTAGTAGGCTTTAACTACCTGTCAAAAATTTGGAGTACTGATACCTCTAATGTAGGATATGCCCCAAAATGCTTATATTTAATAAACAAAAAAATCTCACTGGTCTAAATTTTTAAAAATCCACTAAATGACAAAATATTCTTGACCTGATCCTTAAAAATATAACTACTTCATGTATTATTTCCGCTGATATCTCCTTTCCCAGTTAAGTTGGTTCATAAAATAGTGACCTGCACATTCAAAAATCACTAAATCTATTGAAACCAATATATTAGAATTCAAAGATTTCAAATGTACTAATCATAATAATTCAATAATGAAGTTTCAAAATTCACGTGTAACAGCATCACACCATACACGGCCTCAGCAGGTAGCTATGTAAACGAGTTATATGCACTGTTACATAACTTTCACAAGTTGGAACCACATATGGTCGAGACCATAAGTTCGAATTTGTAAAAGTTCAAGCATTTGAATGGAAATCTCCATAAGTGGAGGTTTCCATTCAGTTCAATGTGGTGTGATCTTGAAGTTGGTATATTTAAGTAGAGGGGGTGTGGAGGGTGCAGGGGGGCTTGACCCCTGCTTATAACAATTTATTTTGTTGTCCGCTGTTTTTTATTTTTTTTTTAGGTAGTCGAACTTTTGTAACTTTGAACATAATGGTTCGACCATTAGGTGTTCGGAGTTATGGAACTTCGACTATGTGATATAGACCCGAACTGGAGGTCCCCACTAGATTTAAATATTATGGAAAATGTAAAAACAAAACACTCTGGTGATCCACTAAAAAAAATTAACTCTAAAGTAAAATTAAAAAATCTTTAAAGTATATATTAGATTATAAGACCCTCAAGGATAATATCAGAAAATTGACAAAAGCTTGAAAAAAACACTGTCAGGTCTATTAAACTAGCCCATGGACATAGGTTAACATATCAAACTAAGGACTATTACAGATCTTTCTTTAACTATGTTGGGATACTAAGAAATAACACCCAAAATTGTTATGAACTTATTTTGAATTGCACCATATAATGTATTCCACTAGACATTGTCAACATACTAACAAACAAATCTGAAGCTAATTTTATCAGAGAAATGTCTATCCAAAGACCACTTTTCCCTGAATCCTTCAGACCACCCCATCATCACTAAATAACATAAACTGAAATGACCTGATAATATATTTAGCTATTTAATAAATAATACTAAACAAGCCCTGGCATATCCACTCCTTAAACTATATAACTTAAATTTAGCCATTGGATTTGCCCCTGAGGTTTGATATATAATAGTAGCAATGCCACTTCAAAAGGGTGGCCCACCACTGAATCTGGGAAATGTAGGTCCATCAGCCTGATCACCTGATGGATCATATTTGCAAAGCCATGGGACATATTATATGAGCTGATAAACTATTATATTAAAAATGTCATCGGATTAGATCTGCAACAATTTGACTTTGTCAAGGTGAGATCCTCACTAATTAATCTGGCTAACTGCTTAAAAATGGTAGCACAGGCTGTTGGCTGCAGTCATGCTAACATAGTTAGTAAGCTTAATGCATTACAAATAGATTCCTCTGTTGTAACTTGTATAACAAAGTGGCTTAAACACAAACCCACATGGTGTGGGTAGCAGGTACCTCATTGGAGAAGATGGAGAAGATGTCCAGTGGTTTCCTGTAGGGGTCAGTGCTAGGACCTCTTTTGTTTGGCATTTACTTTTCTGATCTTCAGACTATTTAACAAGACCTCTGGCTAACCAATTTGCAGACAACTGTGAACTGGGAGTCATTATCACCCCCCCCCACTGACACCAAAGACCTACAGCAAGAACTGCACTCATAAATACCTAGTATACTGAAAGTGGATTCAAATGAAATGCAAAAATGTGCACTATTGTCATATTTGATAGCCAACATACAACAGAGACAGCACCCCACTCCTACATGAGAATGATGTTAAAGATGTTGATTATTCCCTCCCCTTTGATCATCCTGTAATGACATGAGTAAGAAATCCCTTTCACTTAGTCCAGCTAATTGTCAAATAATATCATCGAGATCTAAAGAAATCATTGCCCCTATGTTCAGCATTGATTAGACCAGTTTTTGAATGCAATGCCTCCCTTGTGATGTACCTCACTAGATGTATCAAACAAATGCAAAAGCCTCAGAAGTTCTTTACTAGGAAGAGTCCTGGCTTAAAACCTTTAAGCTACTAGGAAAGACTGGAAGCATTGTCCCTTTATTCAATATTTTATAGACTTTTAAAGGAAGCTCTGTGCCTTGCCTTTCATGCCATTAGGAAACCAGTGGTCCTGCATCTCTTGTATCTCCAGAAATAAATCAAATAGTCACACAAATACCAGAACCAGGGATCTAAATCTTCATAAGCAAATAAAACATAGTGGAGAGAGAGAGTTTCATTATAAATTGCATTCCCCATCTCTAGAATAGAATTCTACCTCCAGTAAAGTAGTGTGATCATTATCACCCTTCAAATAAGAACTGGGTGATTGTATGGGTACTCAAAAATTCACCCCTGGCTTGACTGGTCTAGCCTTCCTTGTAAAGTGAGGTACAGACTAAGGATGGAGACTGTCAAGGCTTAAATGGATGGAAGATTCAGTAGCATTGTATTTCCTATGATCCTACGATCCTATGAAGGTCTCAAACAGTATTCTGGTAATACATGTACCATACTAGGTATGTAAAAGCATGCATGACATGTCATTTCTTATGTAATCCATTGGTATGGTACACTATTTTTCAAGGTCACTACAAACTTAGATATAACAACACCTCCCAGGAAGCTGTTACAGAAGATTTACTGTCAAATGCTTGATACTCAAAAGGTTAAGTCAAACTGAGAAAACCCTGCCTACAGACAATCAGAATGTGGAATACTGACATTACCGACTGTTCAAATTTTCATCCTTCCAGACCCATGTTAGTGCTTTGTCCTGGGAATGGAGTAGTAGGGAGTTTCAGTATACAATGTATATTTTGGGCATGCTGGCTTTCGGCATGCCATCTTTTGCTCTAAGGTTGTGATAGTTGTATGAATAGACCTTCCAAGTGTTGATAGTAAACCATTAAAGCATGCTAGTGCATAGTTCTGGTCAAATGACCTAAATAGAAACTGTGAGATAATAAAAACAGAGTTATTGAGGCACCTACTTTGGAGTTATATGATGTTTCACAAGTGGCAATACTTTTTAGGTGGGTGGTCAGTAATAAAGGGTCCATGGGCTCTGGATGATGATCCAGATCCATAGCTTTGTCATTTGGTGTCCTGGACAGTTCCTACAAAGAGGTCTTATAAAGCTTACAATTTGTGCCTGCAGCACCACCTCCTCACCTCAGCCTAGTTAAAGTACTGTGATAATCAGAACACTGTGCTCAAACAGAGGAACAATGCTGACAATAGTCCTTATTTGTCAAAAGATTCATGATTATAGCTATGGTTAATCATTTACAGTAGAGTCATACCATAAGCCACTAGAGAGCATGTTCAAGAAATCCCATCTTAAAGCACCAGCTAGATTTCGAAATAAACAACTTTTAAGAATGTTACTAAGTTTACAAGACTACTGGTAACACAGTAAATTGATTCATGCAGTTGATGCACTTAACAAAGCACACTTACAAAATTGTAAAGAAGCCTTGTTTGGGAAAACTTGATAGTTCTGCTAACTGATTGAGTCACAATTGCTGGTCAGATGATTAGTTCAAAGTTAAGACTCTTGTACAAAAGGTGGCAGAGAAATGCAATTATGAGACACAGTCATACATCGCTAATCAAATAATGTGTCAATTATAAGACCCAATCATAAATGGTTGATCAGATAGTGTTGTCACTTTATCTAGATATTAGAGTATATTTTTAATATCCTGATGAGTTTTTATTGTATGACACCCTTACTGTTCAAAGATGGCAATGTTATTATTCCAACTCAATTCTAAGATGCTATGTTATGCAAGGTTCATGAGCTGCATTTGGGAAACAGCATATATTGTTTGTTATTGTCTGAAAATGTTGTGAGGTGGGCACTATTAAATACTTGTAAAAGGTGGCAAAGACTTTGTGTATTTACTTAATGGTGTACATGAATAGGCCTCTTTTGTTCTCTGTGACCACTTCCCTAGTATCTTTCCCATATCCCAGTGTTCTTCTGAACATATTGGGTAATTGGTTTAGTGATGTGGAATCTATACCATTTTCTACAATCAAAATAAGACATAGGAAATGTTACTGTATGAAGTATCAGACTTTCCTTGGGTGAACACTGGAGCAGATTTGTTTTGGTATGAAGATGAACATTACCTTCCCTCTATGCTATCCAAAGTAGTACAGATTGTGTGAAACTACTTATACTGTCATTGCAATATTGATATCTATTTTAGACATGGTATACGAAACAAAATATAATCAAATGATTTGCAATTTATAAGCCAAGAATGTAGTACCTTTGCTAAGCAGGAGAAGTTTAAATATACTATGTGAAATCCAAACTATTAATAGAACAATGGACAAGTAGAACATATGTTCCAGACAATGAAAACAAAAATTCAGGAGGAACTGTTACACTTGGGGTTTTCGGTGTGCTACCTTCTGATTTAGAGTACAGAAATTTACCTCTCTATCCATGAGATTTTCACCAGTACAGCTGATGACGAGAAAATGCTTCAAAGCCAAAGTGCCAACTTGATATTTGCTGTTTATTTTAGAAAAGTCAAAGCAATTCCACAGATTTATTGAAAGACAACATAGGCAAAAAGTATACTAAGAGAGCCTGGTTTGAAAAATTTCACAATTTTAAAAGGGATAAGAGTGAAGATGAGCACTTATTTGGAATTAATGAATGACAAGCAGAACACCCAAAATCGTACTATATGCATGCAGATCTACAACAGAAACAGAAAGCACTCAATTAAGCTGTTGAATGGATCTGAGGAAGATTAGTTGTTAATGTTTTCTTCTTCACATCCGCTATCTTAAACAGCTATTTTTTTCCTTATCTGAGCTAATTCAAGTAAAACTTCTTTAAAAGAATACTGACTCAAAGTGACTTATTTTGGAGATTTTAAGGGGTTTCATAAGACAACTTTGAACTTCCAGACACCTTCCTGAACCACAACCTGGTCTGCAGCTAATCCTTTTTGCATTTATTCTATCTCAAATAGCTGAGTCAGATTAAATGCTACTGCCTTCATAGTGCGAGAATATTTTTTCAGATGTTGCAGAAACACAGTTAATGACTCCAAAAGTAAGGCAGTTATCCAGAAAGATCCTGTACATGACTCAGTTTCATAAAAAGGTATTGTTTAGGATAATGAAAAGATCATTCCATTTTAAATCAGTACTCATACTATGAAAAACTGATTAGGAATCCAATATGTTGTAGTGACTGCATAATGCTAATACATTGCAGATGATAATATGATTATTATCAAACGCCTCCAAGTATTTCTCTAGGATCACCCTATTGACACCTATGGGTATCTAATATTGGGTATTCATATTTTCATTAATAAGGTGTGCCATGGTACATTAATGTGCATTTAATGATCGGTGACCTGGGTTTGATTAGTGACTTGGTTGTCTGAGATATTACAGGAGAAGAATATGTACTTTTATCCTGGGGAGCAGGTGTGTGCTCAGAAGCTGTTTGCTTTAGACTCTGGTGAAGGCAGGGGACATATAAGGGGGCATTGTCCTAAGGGGGAATAGGTGGAGGACATTGACCGTGTCACCAGCCCCTATTACATGTCCACCCATTGGATGCATATAAACTCTTGCAAGGTAAATGATGAAACTATGCCTTAAGTTAAAAATACGTCTTAGAAGCAATACGACACTGAACTAGGATGCCTCAATCTCCACACCAGGTCTGAGCATGGGTCAAAATAAGTCTTGGGGTGGAAAAGAAGATCCTAGTAGACCATGGACAAGGAGAGGTACCAGTAGTAATCAATGGTCAGTTGTGGGGGTAAAAAGAATGCAAAATGAATAAATAAATGACCATACAACAATGGTGCATACAAACTACTTAGAGATTTCATCTTAAGGTTTGCATGCTGGGAAGCACAACTGCACTAATCCTTGTTTTGTGTCCAGTGAAGCTGAACAGTTATCAAATATTGCTCACATATTATTTGTTTATATCATCACCATTTTTGTATTTTTCTAAATATATTAGCAACCAAGCAGCACAGACAGAACTCCTTAGCCTCATACGAAAGATCAGACCTGTATGAACAAAACGCTGCAGACAATATATGTGCAGCTGAAGTCATTACTCAGACACTGTATGTTGTTTACAAAGCACAGCAAACATTTTTTGTTTGTTTTTATTGTAGCTTATAAAGTCCAGTTGAAGACCTAGAATCTAATGAATGTTGCCACTGTAGAGAATAGTTTGTGCTGAATAGTTTGCCAGGTACACCTCTTTGGTAACACTTAGAGTTTGAGAGATGTGAGCATTTGTTAGCACTGTGAGGCTATCATACAATTTTGTCAAAAAAGTTCAGGGTACAGCCATTTACAAAGTTCAGAGCTCCTTTGGAGAGTGAAATAAGTCTTGGGGTGGACTAGGAAATCATATCAAACAATGGAAGCAGTAGTTGGGTGGGCATCTTCAGTGATTTTTCTGTGAAGGCATAGTTCAGTACAATTGTGACTGAATGCACATTCATGGATAATGACTTTTCATTTAGTCACCTTGACTGTGTGCATACTTAAAAAGGTCCACCCATAATGTAGTGATTAGCTTGCTACAGTTATCAGCCTGTTTCCTTAGAAAAAGCTGTTATCATTTGCAAAGCCGCTTTTACGGCATTTTTTATCATTTTATCCCCCAAAAAGAAATACCACCAACAGAAGCTAGTTTCTTAACAAATTCTCTGTTGTAGATTTTATTTGTCTCACTTTATATTTTATTCATTAGTTGACGGAGAATTCCTCACAGAGGACCATTTTATATACCTATAAAGACAGACAGACAAATAGACAGACGCTAACAGAATAATACAAAGTTACAACTCCATAACTGAACTACACTTAGTAAGCTACAGACATTACAGTAAGAAATTCCCAAAATGATCATTTATAGAGTGTTCCTGCCATTTACTTCTTACATATCCAAGCATACCTCTTAACATCTTAGAGCAAGGAATTTGAACATAAGCATAAATAATGGGGGGACAAAGGCCCAAAAATAGTGACAAATTTTAAATATTGGTCATACAAATTTAGAAAGTTGATACAATAACAGGTTTTATATCAATGTGGATTTTTCTGAAGTGTATGAAGTCTGAAACTTAAATATCTGTCATTATTTTCTGACTTCAGTGTTCAATAATTTGCCAATGATTTGCCAGAAACCATAATTTTATGAAAAACAGACCAAAAATATGAGGCAAAAGTCTGGATATTCTTTGAAGATCTGTACATTTGCGAGGTATGTAATTCAAGCAAGAAAGCAAGGGTCCTTTCTTCATTCTCAAAAGCCAACAACCTTCAGTTCGTAAAAAAAAAAATAAATAAATAAAATGCCTCTTCAGGCCCAAAGCATACAGACGTTATTCATAGCAATAGAGCTCCTTATATTTACTTTGTGAACCTAGTTTCTTAGTCTTACTCAATCTAATGCTTTGTCCCGTCCAAAGAAATAAACTAGCTTGCAATCATCTTTAAGCCATGAAATGCAGAGCTCTCAAGCTACTTTTAAATAATCAGTAAAGTTTCCTACCTCTTATCTCACAAGCTTGATACAAACTAGACCATCTATCTGTAAATGATTTGATAGTAGGTTCACCAAAATGGTATAATCATCATTTAGGAAACTGATTATTATATATTTGTATTTGGTTGAGTGCTTATTTCTGTTTTGATAAAAAAGACTCTAGCTTAACAATTACCATATTTCTAGGCAATAGTTTAATATGCTCAGCTTCTCTGCTGTAAGGAAAACATTGTTTTAAAAACTCCTCAGTTGCTACCATACAATCCTTTTGATTCTTATCCTGCTTCTTATAGTCCCTTTTTAATTTTCTATCCACAACCCATCATTTTATTTTTTTAGCAATGGGCCTCAAAATCCCCAAAAAAATGGTTCTTCATATAGCTACTTTAGTTTATCTTTGAAAGCCTTGCATAAATCTCTTATAATTATCTTTATATTAGAATATATACACGGGCAGACCTGATTATGCACAAGAAGTGCTGCCCAAAGGTTTGGGTCCAAAAGGGTTGGCTGTGATGAAAAACTGGAGCAGTCAGTAATTGGACACCTTTTAAGGGGTTGGGAGGGTGGCCTAATGGTTAAGGTAGTTGCCTTACAAACACAAGGTACAGGGTTTGAGTCTCACAAGGGATAATTGGCTTGGCTTACAACAGCAACTAAACTATGAACCACTGACCAACTATTTTCTCTTATTGATGCACATGGGTTTTCCTATTATCTGGGAGTACCTGCACAGTAATGTGGGAGCTTGCAGGAATCCTAGTAGTGGTGTGCCAAATGGATGACAGTGTTTTGCAAGGGTTAATGCTTTTTTTTTCTGGGTCAGGTGAACAAGGAGGGCAAACCACTACTACTTGAAATAAATAAAGCAGTTTAACAATCGCAGGCAGTGAATGACTCCCTAGGGACCAAGGAGGTTGATGTTTTGGAGAAAAATAGCAATCTGTAAGTATTTCTGGCTGAAAGATATGAGAATAGTATGTACAATGAAGGAACACCATGAGATAAGAAAAGGTATTTTATTCAGTAAACAAGAGAAAACACAGATATATAGAGGGACACAGACAATCTCTGATCAGTTTAATAGATTAGATAATGATGAAACATTATTATTATTATTATTATTATTATTATTATTATGGAAACAGAACAGCAGCTGGGCAAGGTAAAAATCCCCAAGGACTGAGACTTTATGTACCTTATATAAGATTTAAATCAGAGAACAGTTAGGACCAGTGAGTAGAGAATGAAATATTTTCTTATTTCAGAAGTGCATTCAGAGTGTGTAAGAACTCAGAAACACAACCTGGTCTCTGTTCTCGATGTAACTGGGTTCTTAATCTTACTTTTGGATTTTGAAGCTAACGTGTTTCATGCAATTCATCATTTTTGGGATATTGTTTGATGAGTTTGATATGTTACTCCATGCAATGTTGAAATCATTTAAACGTACTATACTTCAGTGCAGTGGGTGTTGCATTGAGTAGCATTTCTGCTCAAGTTAAATTTTTGCCCTGAGTGCCTTCTGTGTGGAGTCAGCCTATCTTCACTGTGTTTTTTATTTATTTTTATTTATTTGCAGTTGGTTTACCAGGATAGTCCATTGGGTCACAAAGAACCCGTTTTCAATGGAGTTCTGGGGAGAAAAGCTCCAAGCAGAAAATTACAGTGAAATATCTTGTTACAAATTGTTATAGTTACAAAAGCCTAGTAAAAACAATTACAAATACAAAAGAATAGCGATTAATATACAATCAAAAGAGAGAATAAAATTTACAATATGATAACAGAGGTGACTTTACATATATGGTATGTTACACTAAGAGGTGCATGTTATGCAATCAGTATCAAGGCTTAAACAAGTGAGATCAGGATGTATGAGATAGGAGGAGAAAAGGAGAGAGGAGAGGAGATTATATGGGGTGATAGCAAGAGCATTCCCACTGGGAAAATAGACGTGAGTGAAGAGATTTTTTTTGAAAGAACGGATTGTTGAGGTGGTGCGGATGGGTGGTGGTAGGGAGTTCCAGAGACGAGCTAGACTATAGGATAGAAGATTTTTTCCTGGGGGACGAGATGGTTTATACAGTTCTATTAGGTTTTGGTTGTTAGATCTAAGTAGTCTATCAGGGAGGTGCATTTTGAAGGTAGAGGAAAGGGAGGGACAGAGGGAAGGGTAGAAAATTAGCTTGTGGGCAACAGTAAGTTGAGTATAGGTAAGATGATTGGTGAGTTCCAACCATTTTAATTTGTGGAGAGATGAGCAATGGTGTGAAGTGGAATTATGGCCAGTAGCAAACTTGGCAATTTTGTTATAGCAAGAGGAGAGTTGTGATTTGAGTGAAGATTGTAGGTTAGTTAGGAGTGGGGCACCATAGAGGAGGGAGGGGATGACAAATGTGGTGGAGAGGGTGATTTTAGTGGAGGGTGTTAAATAGCGATTTTGTCGGTAGAGCATACCTAGTTTTTTATGGGTTTTTTTGATATTAAGTTGAAGATGGGAGCAGAATTTGAGCTGACTATCAATTTGGACACCTAATAATTTGGCCTCTGAAATGAGTACGATGGGTGTATTACTATGACTAGTGATAGGGAATGTACTTATATTATAAGAGGTGGCTTTGGATGGGGTGAATAGCATTAGTTTGGTTTTAGATGCATTTAGTGCGAGGTGATTTTTTTTCATCCATAGTTCGGTGGTTAAGAATGCATCTTGTGTGAGCTTTAGAAGGGTTGGTATAGAGGTAGCAGAACAGATAATAGTTGAATCATCGGCATATTGGATGATGTTATTGAAGGGGATGGAGTTATGGAAGTCATTTATGAATATATTGAAAAGAAGGGGGTCTAGTATGGATCCTTAAGGGACTCCAGTTGGGGTATTACGGAATGGGGAGGTGGCTTTTTTCCATTTTACAGCTTGGCATCTATTAGATAAGTAGCTAGTGAACCAATTCAGAGAGGAAGGTGACAGGTTAAGCTTAGAGAGTTTAGTTAGGAGTAAATTGTGGGAGATAGTGTCGAAGGCCTTGGAGAGGTCTAGCAAAAGGGTTGAGACAATGTGGCCTGAGTCTCATGCTTTATTCACAGTTTCCAGGAAGGAGAGAAGGGCAGTCATAGTGCTGTGACTGGGTCTAAAGCCATGTTGTGTGGGAGTAAGTAGATTATTATCTATGAGATATGGTAAGAGTTGTAGGTGGATACACTTTTCCAGGAGTTTAGAGATGGGGGATAGGATGGCGATGGGACGGAAGTTAGTTATGTTATTATTGTTGCCACCTTTGTGCAAAGGTATGACATAAGCCTTTTTCCAGATTTGGGATACTAAACTTTCTTGAATGGAGTGGTTGATTAGAATACTGATAGGGTAGGCAATGGCTTCTGCAGCTATAGCAAGATAGCATGAAGGAATGTTATCGGGGGCATGAGAGCATGGTTTCAGTTTCAGGAGGAGTTTTTTTATGGTGGATGTGGGTACAGGTTTGAGTGAGAATGGTGGAAGCTGAGAGGAGGGGGTATTGAGGGGTGGTGATGGAGGGGAAATAGGAGGGGAAGCAGAGATGGGGGGTACAGGAGGTATAGGATTGAAAGAGGATGATGGTGATAGTGTGGAGGGTGTGGTGGTGTTAGATGATGAGAATGATGAGGTTAGTTTGGATATGGAATCAATGAAAAAAGTATTTAACTGAGTAGCCAGATCTATGTCTGGAGCTTCAGGGTCTGGGCTAGGGTTGTCTGATTTGCTGGGGTTAAGGAGGGTGGAGATGCCTTTCCAAAACCTTTGGGGGTTTGTTTTGTTATTGTTTTGGAGTATAGAAAAATAGTTTTGTCGATCTATGATGATTAATTTTTTTACTTTCATGGATTTTTATTGGGTACACTAGTTTCTTCCATATCCCAAAGGCTTGCAGTCAGATAAATTGCTAGTCCTCTGAATTTCCCATACGTTTACATGCAGTGTGTGAGTATGCCTTGGGATAGAATGGCATACTTTCCATGAATGGTTATCTACTTTTGCACTGGATCCTTGTTGGGATAGGCTCAGACTCCACCAGGATCACACATGAGATAATATGGGTATTGGAGGCTAAATCAATGGCATTTACTTCAGTGCAACACTGTTATCATTCAAGCATATACTCAGTGAGATAACTGTGTTGTACGGTCCAGTGAAATACAACACTGCAGGGGTCAAAAGTAAATGGCAACTAGTATATCAGTTACTCAGCTACAGCATAATTGATTACAGAGACAAAGTTGTAGCTATGAGATCATGCTCAGAAATAAAAATGAAAGATCATACCCTAATTTAGATTTATCTGA
This sequence comes from Protopterus annectens, assembly GCF_019279795.1. Lineage (NCBI taxonomy): Eukaryota > Metazoa > Chordata > Ceratodontiformes > Protopteridae > Protopterus > Protopterus annectens. The sequence continues at coordinate 1,176,740,618 of NC_056729.1, read as the reverse complement.
AATAGTGAATGTTGGCCTTCCTTTATCCAAACACTTTACTTCCACATATAGGACCTTATCTTTCACATTGAAGAAATAAAAGAAAGACATTACTGACCTTTAGCTGTAAAGCAAACAAAAAGTAAATGTCCTTCAACATTGTCTGTACATCTGAAATTATAGATTTTTTCCTGAAATGCATGGCAGGATAGCAATAAGAATCCGTACTAGCATCACCACATTCAAACACTCGGTCATTAATGCCCATCAACAAGTATATTAGTGGAAAAATATTCACTTTTAAGAGTTGAATTCATAATTTAGGTTGTGTAAAAATTACCAGCCCAGAGGTTATTAAAAGTTGCACAAAAAACAAAATGCTTTATGTATTAATCACAGAAATTTTACAAATCTGCATAAATTAAATGACTAATAATAGATAACCTTAAGTGATGTGCTCCATTAAAAACAGTACTCTGTCTGCACTGCAATTTCAAAGAAGAACAACACATTAATATGCTGTTATGTGATAAATACACAAGAGGCTGTTCCTAAACATAATTTTAATACCTCTCAACAAGCAACACCTTTTCTAGTATTGCCAAGAAACAGTTTACATTGCACAGTTAGATAGACCTGAAAACTTAACAGCAGGGCTGCAGAAACAATGTGGAATTGCTAAACAGCATATGTTTACCACAGGCTGTTAGAAAAGGTCACTGAATGCAGAATGACAACTGCACAGTTGAAAGCATATGTTCTGGTTTAAATGCTATTTCTCAGTACAGCGAAAAAGGCACATAAGATTTTAACTTATCAGAAAGAACAAGGCACACAAAATGTATTAAAAAGACAATAAACTAGATTATTCAAATTAAGTGAAACAGGAAGTTAATAGCTTGGTTAGCATGTCTCATCATGAGTGAGATAAATACATGGTTTTGTTAGACAAAGATTGTCACAGGAAGCTGTCGTATTTTACATTACTCTGTGTGATGTATATATGGCAGCAGATAACGACCATTTGTTAACTAGGTAGGCCCACTGACCACACAGTGCCTAATCAGGGGTGATGCAGGAGCAATACCTGATTAAGAGACTTGCTCAAGGTCACACAGTAAACAAATGAGAGCCAAGGGAATCAAACCCTGTACTATAGGAACTACAGCCCACACTTTTAACCCTCGCCATCAACTGCCAGACTAAAGATAAGAATTGCATGGCCTGTGTTCTTTGCCACCTTCTCTTATGCCATGCTACAGCCTGTAGCTGATAAGAAATTAACTTTATCAATTTCTACAATGGTCATAGGTTAATAACATGCACTTTTGAATTCCTACATTCTTGTACACCATAATGTCTATGAAAGACTTGTTATGATTAGAACTAAAACTGTATGGCATAAAAAATGCAACTAGCAAAATTCATAAACAGTAAACAGAGTGGTATTATTGGTTTGTCATAACTAAGGTCTGAATTTACGCATAATCTGTCAGTGTTATACAGCATGAGATATTCTTTTATATAATTAGGGTAAACTAAAAGTAAAACAAATTACTGGCTCACACCACAAGTTCCAAGCCAGATGAATTCAACTCAGTTTAATACACAGACTGATTTATTAAAATAATAAAAAAAAAAATAAGAGTTTGAAGTTTTGCTGTTAATCTTTACTGCAGAAGTTATTTATTTATTTATTTTTTATTTTAATAAATCAGTCTGTGTACTAAACTAAGCCGCGGTGGTGCAGCAGTAGCATTGTCGCCTCACAGCAAAAGGTTCTCCCGTTCGATTCTCGGATGGACCACCTTCTGTGTGGAGTCTGCATGTTCTCCCCATGGCTGAGTAGGATTCGAAAGACATGTGTGAATGGGCGTGCCTTCACTGAAGGTTGGGAGTCAAGCTGGCACCTCGGCACTGTAAAATTCTACTGCCAATCATTAGCAGACCAAAGTTCTGCTGTGGTGACCCCTAACTGGGAAAAGCCTAAAGAAAAACAATAACAACAAGTCTGTGTACTAAACTGAGTGCATTCATCTGGCTTGGAACTTGTGGAACGAGATTTGGTTTGTTCTACAAATTATTGGCTCAGTTTTGATAGCCTCTATCCACCATGCTCTCATTTTTAAATGTAGTGCAATTTAGTAAAGTTAAAGCCTCTTCCTGATTCGTGTTGAGCCATGATTTATTACCACTGATGAGGCAATTCTTCTTTGAGCTGCCACCACCAGCTTTCCATGCCTATTTTTTCAATCCTGAGCATCAAACCATTAGTTCTACCACCATGGATTACATTAAAAGGCATTGTCTCATACATCTACTTTTTGCAGGAGGGATGCATTTCCCCTATGTTGTCATGTGCACTGTCATACCTGCTTTCTAAATCTGTTTCCAAGGCTTTCTGCTATGCAAAGGGTAGAAAGGACAAAAGCTTTGGTGGGAAGTTGGTATGATGGTTAAGGTGCTTATCTTACAGACTTAAGGTGCAGTGTTTGATTTTCACATGAGGTAATTGGCTAGGCTCAAAATGGTCCACAAGGGCAGTTAGCCTAGTACTAATCTATGAACCTATCGCAGTAAACTGAAATGTAGTTATTAGATAGGTACTCATTAGGCAATAACTTTCTGGTCTAGTCATGATGGGCATAATGCCTTCATCAGCTGCCCATACCCTGCTGATCTGTAAATATTCAAACTTTGAGGTCATACTAACTGTTTTAGTTTCTGAAGTAATGAAGTTTCATTCATTCACTTTAGAGTAACTGGTACAGTGTTCTCTTTTAATATGCAGGGTGGGCAAGCATGTATGTCTGTATGGGCGAGCATGTGCATGTGTGGGGGAGTGGTAGCGAGCATATGTTTGTGTATGTGTGGGGGAAAGCATGTGCGTGTGTGTGGGGTGGGGTGAGAATTTTTATGTGTGTGTGTGTGTGTGTGTGTGTGGGGGGATGAACATGTGTGTGTGGGGGTGAACGTGTGTGTGTGTGTGTGTGTGTGTGTGTGTGTGTGTGTGTGTGTGTGTGTGTGTGTGTGTGTGTGTGTGTGTATGTGTGTGTGTGTGTGTGTGTGTGTGGGTGTGAGCATGTGTGTGTGTGTGTGTGTGTGTGTGTGTGTGTGTGTGTGTGTGTGTGTGTGTGGTTGGGGAAAGTGTATCTGTATGTGGGGGGCTGTGGACGAGCACGTGTGTATGTGCACAAGAACAAAAAAGCAGCAGTTGATTTGGAGACAGTAGCCATGCAATGCTGTTTTGTATAGAGCTGGCCACTGCGTCATGGTCATGTGACATTCTGGATATATGTGTGTGTGTGTGTGTGTGTGTGTGTGTGTGTGTGTGTGTGCGTGTGTGTGTGTGTGTGTGTATGCATGCGTGTGTAACTATTGCATATATGGAATATCAAAACTGTGGAGCAAAGCTGGTGGCTTGAAGCTTTACTTGGGGAGAGTTGCGTCAGTGCAATGAGCTTGCAGCAACATCTGTGGGGTGTCCTGAGATGACATGTGCCAATTGTTTTTGCACCTCTTAGTCATTACAGAACTGTTTTGGCCAGAGGGAGACAAATCCCCACTGTTCACCAGCATGTGTGTACGTGAGTGTGTGTGTGTGTGTGTGTGTGTGTGTGCATGTGCTGAAAAGGTGATGGTTAGCAAGTGTCATAAGAATATTTATTTTATTTATTACTTGTATAAGTGCAATGGACTGGCTCCAATAGGTAGGGATCGGAGTCCTGAGATGTTTTCTAAGCTATACTTAACTATATTCCTGACTGAATCTAAGAGAGTTAATATACCCTAGTTAACTTACTTACAGAGCAAGGCAAGTGTGGTGAATGGGTCTTCTTGTCAGGTCAAAGACAAATTATACAATGACTGTCCATTAATATTCTAAAATGAGCATGCTGATTGGCCAGCTCAACCAGCATGCCTGTTGCAAATCCGAGAATATACCAACGGAAAAGGGTCCGGTTGCCCGGACTTTTTCCTTTTGGTATAGCTTAGATGTTTTCAAATGCCGCGGTGGTACGGCGGTAGCGTCGTTACCTCAGAGCAAGAGGTTCTCCCGTTTGATTCTCGGCGTGGCTTGGGAGTGCCTTCTGTGTGGAGTCTGCATGTCCTTCCCGCGGTTGGGTAGCATTAGAAAGACATGCGTGCATGAATGGGTGTGCCCTCGTTGAAGGTTGGGCGTCGAGCTGGCACCTCGGCGTTTCATAAAAATCTACTGCCAATCATTAGTGGACTGGAGTTCCACTGTGGCGACCCCTTACCGGGAAAATGCCGAAAGACAAACAACAACATAGCTTAGATGTTTTCTGTATTTATTTCAGACTGTCCTGTAATGTTGTTTTTAGGTATTTCTTGTGATTTTGAACTCTGATGTAACTATGATTATTTTCTTGTTCTTTTATTATTCATTATTAAATATATTTAAACCTATAATTGTGGTTGATATTTGTGAGACATATTTAAGTTCTGCTAGTGCTTGCATATTTATTTGGTGACACTGTGGGCCACTCCTAATAGCCTTGCTCTTGGTCAAACTACCATTTGTATTGATAGTAACATTAAACAGTAAGATTGGACACCCTTTGTTAAGGATCTTAAAGTAGCTAATAAGGACCGACTGGTGGATGTAATAACTAACTTATAGTCTGGGCAGAAGGGTGGCATAGCTACTAAACCTGTGCCAGGCTTTCCTAGGTGTGTGTGTGTGTGTGTGTGTGTGTGTGTGTGTGTGTGTGTGTATGTGTGTGTGTGTGTGTGTGTGTGTGTGTGTGTGTGTGTGTGTGTGTGTGTGTGTGTGTGTGTGTGTGTGTATGTGTGTGTGTGTGTGTGTGTGTGTGTGTAACTCAAACTTCAAACAGTGTGTGTGTCAGCTACTTGGGAAGGGACATGAAGCACTGGTTGGACAGAAAGAGTGCTGGAGGCCTTGCCTTGGTTACTTAGCTGAGATCTCAACTCTGTAGCTGTGCCAATGAGGAGTCTTATTGGGGTTCTGGAGAAAGAGAGAGAAACCATCCCCAAACTGACTGTGGTCTCTGTGTGCTCTTAAGGGAAATTGCACTTGATGCAGAGAACTGCATCTGGAAATACTGTGTGTGTACCTGTCATCCTTCCAGTGTGAACATCCCCCACTGTTGCCAGTGGTGAGGATTGAGGCTCCTTGATTACTGGGCCAATGTTTGGGGTATCACACAGGTGCTGTAATACAATTATTAGATAAGCAGAAATTATGTAATTAGTTATTTAGTAGCTTTCAAGTCTGATCACAGGAGTCATAAACAATATTTTCATTATATTTTTATTTTTAGTGACATTGAATGTAACTGCAATACTTTATTCTATAGCTCAATGTTTCCACATAAAGCCAAAAACTGCACCGAGATTGCATTAATGCTGCACCACAGTACAATTTCCTAAACTTAATCTTTACTGAAAATCTAATCAAGCACACCACTATAAGAACAACAAAAAGAGATGAATTGTCTCCCTATTGGGATTGTGATACTTGTAAGTGTGTGCCATGGAATTACAAAAAAAAAAAAAAAAAAACTAGAACAACAGAACAGCAACCCTCTATACTTACCCACATCCGACATTGCCATATCTTGAAGAAAAGGGAATATTCTGAGAAATGACAATCTTAGACATGTATATATCATGCACATATATGTATGTATGCATTTATGGTCATTCAGTCTTGATATTCCTGGACTTGCAATAACTAGTTTATCGGTGACAAACTGTTACTTTATATTATTTTGAAACAGTTTCAAATCTTTTCAAGATACAAAATTAATGAAGATAAAACAAAGGCAATAGCTGTAAACTATGTACCCACACATGAACAATAATAATGAAGCAATACCCATATTTATGGGTAAACAATAAAATTAAGTACTTAGGAGTATGGATTAAAAAGGATTCTGTTACGGCAGCTAAGGGTATGTGTGGGAAGAGACTAAACAAATGATAATACAAAAGTTGAGAAATTGGAAGCTCTATTTTATAGATACAGATAGCAAGATACAAGCAGTCAAAATGTTTTTGGCACCTTTAGTTTTATACACAGGTCAGGCATAATTTATCAACCAGAGAAGAAGTTGTGAATAGCAATTAATAAAGAGCTGAAAGATTTTATCGGAGAGGGGAAGACAGCAAGAGTCAAGTGGGGTAAGCTGATTCTTCCAATTGAACAAGGCAGTTTGGGATTACCCAATTTAATGGGGTACTACAGAGCTACACAGTTAAAGCTCCTGTACATAGCACAAGCAGAGAGCTATAATTCAAAGTGGAAAGGAGTGATGATGAAATGGGGGGAAGCTCAAGAAACAAGGACATACTGAAATTTTGGGTGCAGATCTTAAGGAGAGTAACTATAATAAAGATGCAGAATATTATATTCATAACATAGCAGAAAGTATTCAAAGAAATAAGCCAACATGGGAATGCAGAAAGAAGATTCTGCTGATTGGGATAACTGCAATTAGGGATACTGACAATAGGCAAGAGGGGTCTAGAATTTACTGGAGAAAACAGGTAAAGGAAGCAAGGTATTGTGGGCAAGTAAGTAGAGAGGAAAAGGTAATAGAATGGGAAGAGGCCAATAATTTATTTGTACTACAGCCTAAATATTGCCTTCCATGTCAAAGAACGATATCAAAGTACAGGCAAAGAGAAAGAAATAGAGGGATCCTAAGTGAAAGATCAGCACTGGTAGAGTTTTAGTAGAATCTAGAAGAGAAGCTGTTGTTAAAAAAAGGAAAATTAGTAGATCATATAAAATATTGCATGATAACTATAGGGATCAATCAGAGGAGGATTTGGAAGAGAGACTGGATAAGCAATTCACAAAGAAACAATGGGGGAATATATGCATGACTACCAACAAAGTCTAGAAGATTTAGGATCTTTGCTTGGAAGGTTTTTACAGAGGTATTTTTATACCCCAAGTAGATGCCAAAGAAGTTTTCTTCAGGTAGACAGCAAATGTTGAAGGTGTGTTGGGGAAGAAAGAGGTAATTGGGAATAAATTTTTTGGGAGGGTAATGAGTTGGCAGACATTAAAAAAGAAAGAGGCTAAGAGACAACTTTTAGATGATAGATATTATTCACACATGCCCATGGATCCCACATTCAGATTCAGTGAACAGATTGAACAATTTTTAACATATGCAAGGGACAGAGCCATTATTACCGAAGAGATTATGAATCAGCTCTTGGTGAAGGATCCTACCACCCAGTATATTTATTTCCTGCCAAAGATTCACAAGGACCCAGTACATCCACCAGGGAGGCCTATTGTGTCTGGTAGGGGGTATATTACTGAGCCCCTGTCTCTGTTTCTGACTAAGCATCTCAGGCCATTGTTACCGTTAATCCGTTCCCGTCTACAGGATACCACACATTTTCTGCAAATTGTTTCAGATACACAATTGGATCCCGAATGGTTGTTATGTACACTAGATGTTAGTGCCCTATATACCAACATACCACACCAAGCAGGATTGGATGCATTAACTTATTGGCTTGAGGTTTCCAACTTATATAGTTTGGACTTCAATTCCTTCCTGGTGGGCCTGGCACAATACGTCTTGACCAGTAACGTCTTCTATTATAAGGATCAATGTTTTTGGCAAACTAAGGGGACTGCAATGGGGGCATCCTTTGCCCCCATTTATGCAGATCTCTTTATGGCATATGTAGAGAATCATATTATCTATGATACACAGACTAACTTATTTTTGCCTCACATTGACATATGGAGACGTTACTTGGATGACGTATGGATGGTATGGACAGGGGATGAATCTGGGCTGACGGATTTTATCTCATATTTGAATAACAATGACTGGGGATTATATTTCACTGCACACCATGACATTGATACTATAACATTTTTGGATGTACTTATTAATAGGTTACCAGATCATACACTTGGTACAGAGGTGTACAGGAAATTCCCACAATATAACTCTATTCTACATGCATCCAGTTTTCACCCCCCCCCCATGTGGCACGTAATATTCCAAAGTCACAATTTATTTGGGCCAAATGTATCTGTTCAGAAGAAGCTACATTTTGTAGGAATAAAGTAGACTTGACTAACAGGTTCAAGGATAGGGGTTACAAACTGGGCACTATTTTAGCTGCCAGTCATCAGGTTAACAACATGCCTAGATCTGATTTGCTTACATACAGAGAGCAGACCAATGATCTACCTCAACCACATTTACGACAACATATGCCAGGAATTCTGATCGTCTTGTTCATAGTTTACATAGACACTGGAATATTCTCCAATATGATCCGGATCTTGTTAATATTATTCCAGACCAATGTCTCTTCTCATACAGAAAAGGGAAAAATCTAAACACTTTTTTTAATCACTATAAACATAGTGATTCTAGGTTTAACCTTTTTACACAAACAACATTATCAGGGGAACCCTTACGAGGTTTTTTCCCATGTGGTCATTGCACGAATTGCCAGTATATTGATAAATCTAAACATTTTACAAGTAGGAACTGCCCAACTGTGTTTGATCTCACCTTTTTCTCCAACTGCAGTAGTGATTGGATTATTTATCTGGCTACGTGCAGTTGTGGTTCTTTCTATGTGGGCCAAACATCACGACCCCTGAAAATACGCATATCAGAACATATCAGCAATATTAAACAAAAGAGATTACACAATGCTCTTTACAAGCATCATTTGGTACATTCTTCAGCCAAATTTAGGTTTATAATTATTGATATGGTGTTTGGTAATCGGATCAATAAAACTGGTTGGCATTCCATTCTTAATGCCAAAGAGAAGAAGTGGATTATTAAACTGGGTGGGTTGTTCCCACCTGGTCTTAATGAGCATCTCTAGTTACCATCCAATAGACTGTTAGTTCATTCTATTTAAACAGCTCTGAAATTTTATTATTTGTACACTGACGAAGGCTGTGTCTGTTTCCGGCCGAAACCGGTCTGTTGTTTGCTGTTTAATATGTTATAACATCAATACAATTTAATATATTCATTGTCACTGCTTTGCTGGCTCTGTCTCTTTTTTTGCTAATTGTTTCATGTCTGAGCCGGGCAATTGCTTTCGTGCAGGAGGACTCGTTTTTGTGTTACAGACATTAAAAATTCCCAGCAGACTACTATATTAGAAGTACTGGATGAGCAAATTGGTATAACTATGGAAATTATTTTTTGAGCTTTGATACAGAATCTGAATTGCCTAGACATATCTTGTTGAGTCTAATTATGGTGGCTGCCAAAAAGACAATTACTAGAAAATGGAAATCAAAGTCTAAACTAACTGTACTAGAAGTAGTGAATATAGTAACAGAGATAAAACAACTGGAAATGGGATCTTTAGAAAAGGGTAGGAGCAAATTACATAGAACAAAATGGGAATAGCAGGAACAATATATATAGAATAATGCTTTGGAGGATGAATGGAATTTAAAAGAAGGCAGGATTTGAATGAGCTATTGAGCTATGTAGTGTTTGACTGACAATAAATGCTTGCAACTAAAACTATGTCAATTTGGCTTGTTTTCATTTACATAAATGCATTATTGCCTGTATCATAAGTGATAATTTAATAAAGATGCTTTTTTAAAGGCTACCTAATAAGGCAAAAACAATATAAAACTTCACTACAGGATGAAGGTCATCAGCAAATCACCCAATATGTGGAAGTGGAATGTATGAGTTCAGGAACAGATAAAATGAGAAAATACCACAATGATTGTCATACAGAAGTAAGAATGATAGCACTGACATATACTGGCACTGGTAAAATAACCTTTGTAATGGCACTTGACCTACCAGACAGACAGAAAGTGAAGAACAGAGTGGAGGAATTTCTAAGAAACTAGTGACCATCTTTGTAACCTGGTCAATTAACTAGTCAATTAAGGTTGCCATCATCAACACCTATTAAAATATTATGCTGTAGCATCCCACATGGAGTAGAGTCTTGGTGCTTATGAAATGTATTATCTTTCAACCAACTTTAAGATTCTTCATTTCTCTCAATATTAGTTTCACATAATGTTTGTAAAGTAAAACGTATTTATTTATTACATTTGTTTACTGGGAAAGTCTGTCTGGGCTGCACAATTCCTTCTCAGTTCAGGCCCAGTGATAAAAGCTTCAAAATATACAAAACTATGAATTTTACAAGAATTATAGTAAACAATGTAGTGACACATATGTAAGGAATGATATTTATAGTCATTAAGCGAACATGTAAAGTCTACTCGCGCTGTTTGTGGATTTCCACAGCAAAGGCACAATTCATAGAGGCCATTTATGCTAACATGAGATGGCCACAGATGAATTTAAACAAATGAGGTTATAATGAGATGAAAATGAGAAATTATATAAAATGGTGTATGCTAATGAGTCCTTTTCCTGTCTATTTGCAATTCATAATCAGAATTTTATGCAATTTTGCACCATCATCTATACATTCATTATAAAAGGTAGAATCACGCCAATTCTATCTACTTTGCAATGCGCGAAGAAGCTGTCAATTGCTACTAGCCTTGCTATTTCCTGGTGTGAGCTGCTTGTCTTGGCCTAGCCAAAACTGACTGCACCAAGTGGTTCATTGGCCAAGTAGGCAGAGATATAGAAGAGAATTACTTGACTATAATTTTGATAATCAGGACATACTTGACAGATGTACAATGGATGGGGATATTGTAATGTTCTTAGTGAGTATGTTTGGCCCCCACAGGGGTACTGCAGGGATACGCATCCTTCATATCCCTGTGGATACAGAGGTATGTATAGCCCTTACTATACTTGCCATAAGGACCTGCCAGACACAGACTTGGGACATGGATATCTAAAAGACTTCTGCCTTGAGGATAATTCAGTAGATCGTGGATGTACTCTTGGCATGTGTGAATCAGTACATTTATTTCCCAGTGTCACCTCAGGACTAAGCCAGGAGTATGAGTGTATTTTATGAGGTGGCGCATTTTCCTGAGGTACTTGGTGCAATAGATTGCATCCTTGTTGCAATTCGGTCCATATGATGAGAAGTACCACAATAGGAAGGGCTACTATTCCATCAATTGCTAGGTATTGTGTGATGCATGGGGGTACATCACTATACGTTCAAATATGTATACTAGGCTAACAACAACAACAAGGGCCTTTTTAAACTAGCCGTGCATCCCAGATCTTTGACAAGTTCTGATACCCTAGATAAGTGTAACCAGGGGCTTGGGAGATGAAACATTTATAAGCAGGATCCTGGGAGATGAAACATTTAAAGGCTTCCTGCATCTATTAGAGACATAGGTGCCAAACCAGGGATGGATTTCTTATTCTGTATCCAATTTTCCAAGTTACACTTGAATTTGGTTAGGGAGGAACTCTGCTTCACATGAATAGGGAGACTGTCCCAGAGAAGGGGTAGTCTCTGAGAGACATACCTGTCTCTCCAGAAAGTCCTATTTATATCACAGACAAGGTTGAAGTATTTAGAATGGGTAATTCTGGTGCTGCTTTTTTGAAGATATGCAGGAGGTCCATCAGGGTGGGATCTGACAACATCTTGTATGCCAGGCATAGATCTCCCCTTAGCAGCTTGTAGAGAACAGAATACAGGGATAGGACTTTGGAGTCGTCTGCATAGGACATGTTATTTATGCCCTGTATTTTTTTAGTGAGGGACTCTGTGGATGTTCCAGTCATTGGATGTGCCTGGTTAGATACATACCAAAGGCGGCACTGTACTCAATGATAGTTCTAATAAATGCTGAAGACAGTGTAACAATGATATCCTTGGACATAGATGCCATAACTTTGTTTATAAGTTACACAAAATGGAATGATTTCCTCACCACTGTAGACATGTGCTCGTCAAAGGCTAGATTACAGTCTATGTGTGTATGTTCCAAAGTCCCTGACTACTGGCTCAGCTCTTAGGGGTGTACTGTCAATATGATAGCTACCAGTGGTGGATGACTTCTCAAAGGATACTATTATTTATTTATTGGCATTTTTTTATTTCATAGCCCTGACACCAGTTATTTGTTTGTGTCAATCCTTCCTGGAGAAATTTGTTTTGGTGGAGGATTCTATGACTGCTGTTAATTTGTAATCATCTGAAAAAATTGTCAGCCAGAGGCGATTGACATTGGCCTTGACTTCAGAGAAGTAAATGACAAAAAAAAGCAGTCTCAGGATTGATCCCTGAGGGACTCTGCTTGTGAATGGCCTCTGTTTAGAGGTGGACTCCCCAATGCTAATTTCCTGGGTCTTGTATGTGGGCCAGCTGGCTATTCACTGGGTGACATAAGGGTTCATACCTAACCTCTTGAGTTTGTCAACAATGCTCAAGTGTGGTATTGTGTCAAATGTTTTGGCCAGGTCAATGTAGGCAGTGTGAACCATTTGGCCCTCATCCATTGCTTTGGTGAAATTCTCAAAGAAGTCCACCAGGTTGAGTAGGCATGACCTGTTCTTGATGAAAACAAATTGAGCTGGGTTCAATGCCTGGAGTTTTCCAACGTCATTACTGATCATTTCCATGATGATTCTTTCCACTGCTTTGCATATGAGACTAGTGAAACTAATGGGTCTGTAGTTTCCAGGGTCTGTAGATGGCCCATCTTTGTGCAGAGGGATAACTGTTGCTGTTCTCCATTCAGGAGGCATGAAGGCTGTTTGAAGCAACAGTTGAATAGCAATTCCAGATGGCCTGATAGGTCATGTTTCATGCTATTTAAAACGTATCCTGGGATATATTCTGGGCCCATTGATGCAATATTCTTGGCCTAAGACAGAACATTGGGGTCCTATTCCCTAGTGATAGAAGGGGGACTTATATTTGATGGTATTTCCTGAAGGGAGGTTGAGATGGAGAAAGGGGTAAAATTGGAGCTGAATTTGTCAGCCAGTAGTTTGCTATATCTTCTGGCTCAGTGTAGGTGGCTCCATTAACAATGAGCTCTGCACACAATTGTGTATTGCCTTTGAGGTTGCAGACATAGCTAAAGAATGCCCTGTGGTTTTCCTTGGCCTGGGAGGCCAAATTTACCTCAAATTTGGCTTTAGTAGACTTTATTTGTCCTCCGAGTTGTTTGTTTAGTTTGATGAGAGTTTTATTATCCTGGTGGGTACTATACCTCCTATTTTGGCATGATTTTCTTCATTCTGTTATTCAGCATACTGAAGCTGTGATTCCACCAAGATGGTTTGTTTTTTTAGTTAGTTCTGTTCTTCTTACTGGTGGGTACAGCTGGCTCTATGCAACTAAGATCTGCTCCCAGGATCCTGACAGTACACATGATTCCCATAACTAGCACATTAGCTCACTCTACCACCTCTTCCTGCATGGTGGAATGCCCACTGGTCATCTTGTTAGTACATGGAAAATAATCTTTTAACTTCTTATACATTGTAAAATGTACTGCTTAACATTAAATCATTTTGTCTCACCCATTTCTCTCTCTCTCTCTCTCTCTCTCTCTATATATATATATATATATATATGTGTGTATGGATTTGTATCACTTCAGTGAAAGACCATTTCATTGACACCCGTTTCACTGAGACCAAATCACCAGAAGTTCATTTCACTGAAAGTTCATTTCACCTAAAACTCATTTCACTGATATGTAGTACTCTAAGGCATGTCAAAGGTATATGTCCTTTTCCCCACTGTAGTGTGATCTTGGTGTTAGTATATATCGTTGGGGGGTGTGGGGGCACAGCCCCTCACAATGGGGGATGTGGGGGATGTAGTCCCCTACTTAATTTGGTTTTCTGTTGTCTGGTTTTGTTTTACATTATTTGGTATGCCCCCCCCCACATACCCCCTAACTATATATACTAATACCAGGATCACACTACAGTGGGGAGAAGGACATATACCTTTGACTTGCCTAAGAGTACTACTTGTGAGTGAAATGAGTTTTAGGTGAAATGAGTTTTAGGTGAAATGAACTTTAGGTGATTTGGTCTCAGTGAAATGGTCTTTCAGTGAAGTGATATGAATCCATATATATATATATATATATATATATATATATATATATATTTTTTTTTTTTTTAAGGTGATGCTGAATATCCACTGGAGCCATGCCTCTCAACACCAGTGAGAAATGCAAGTGGAGCTGCAGAATATAGTTATAAGAGACCCTGTCCTATACCCATATTGTCATCAAGAGGTCCTTGGAATATTGATTTAAAAATGTTATGAATATAGTGTGCCATATGGAAATAAACACAATTAGGACTAGAACAAATAGAAAAACATCTTATTTTATTGTATGGGATAATTTACAAAATTTGTTAAAAAAAATTTAATTTCAATAGCATGGTATTTTATTTTAATTAATTGATCTGATTGAAGTGGATGTCTTTGTAAATACTTTAGTTGTTTTGTTGAATATTATAATAATACCTATTTTTAATTACTTGTATAAAATTGTTATGATATTTCTCTTATATGTTAAAACAATAAACCTGTTTTGAAAAAAAAAGAGGTCCTTGGAATATTGAAGAGCAGATTCAGATGCTTGAATGAGTTTGTGGTTATAGGATGTTTACTGCATAACATGATCATGCACTAGTCTGGTGGTGTAGTGACCTATTCTGTCACTGTAGCTTCCAGTTTCAGTTCCACTATGACTAATGGTAGCCAGTTGGCAGCAGTAGTAAGGGACCCCATATGGCAGGCTTGTGCATGTCATGTGGCTGTGCAGGTAAAGAGGTGACTTCTAGTGCAGAGCTATGGAGCATGATATTCAGGTTAGTGCTTCTGTTCTTGTAAAAACACACAGAGTATAACTGATGCATGCAGTGATATCTGTGGGCTATGCTGTGTGGTACATGGTCTACTTACACTGTTTATCAGTCATTCCCTCCTATCTTTAAATACGTTTTTATTTCAGAACAGGTAGTCATATTATTGCTTTAAAAAACTGTCTGAATGATCACTAACACCAGTTTAGTCATGTTATAAGGTATCATATAAGGAATGCTTACATTTTTCCTGTTTTGCACAAGAAATTTTGATTGAATCTCCTCAAATGGTAACTGTAATAAAAAGTGTTATGCCAATATTTGACTGCTTTGAATTTGGCAAAATATCTAAACTTGCATTTAACATGAGATCTAGACCTTGCACTTGAATGTAAAATATATCACATGCTGTTTTTTATTAGGCAATGCTTCAGTTTTAACTACTACATATTAGAAATGATTTACTGTTCTGTTAAGATACTTGGGCATCAGATTACTTCATTTTATCATACACAATAATTTGCGTCCTCAGAAACAAAAAAAATCTTTATTTGTGCAGCGCTAAGGGAAAAGTGTTAGCAGTGGTAGTTTATATGGCAGGATATTCAGTTAATCTTTGTTAATTCTGTAATCAGTGTTTCTGTCAATAGTGTGTATTACTAGTTTTAGGTTCTCAGTAACCGATAGCTGTAACAGTGATAATGAATAGAGCATTAATAGTGAAATCACTGCAATCTTATTTTATGACATACAGTTTCCTTTCTACATTTCCCTGAAGTTGTAAACAATGCCGTTATTGAAATGAAACGCATGAAGTTGAAAGGTGTCTTAATACTAGATGCTTTTTTTCTGTAATAACTTATTTACCCCTGAGGTAAACACTGGCATCTGTATGTGGAGGTCAAATTGTAACAAACAGAAATGTGACACGAATCACAGTAGATCAAGTTCAAATGTGTCATATACATCTCCTTAAAATAGGGTAGGTGATAGTGTAAGCAATTTTGAAGGGGGCTGTCATGTGAGCTGGATAGTGAGTCGGTCTGATGTCATGACCTTCTTTATGCAGGTTAAACTGTTGACACTGATTTCACAGTGCTGCAGGACCAGGATCTGGAATAAGAGGTTCTGCAATATGTAGATGAATGCTGATATGGTCTGGATGAAATCTGTTGTTCCTCCCTCCTAATTCCACTATTTTCTTGAGAAGCACTTTTAGTGCCATGCGATTTTCCCCATGTATCTAAACTGACTCATGATTGAGACTGATAAGTCTTAGCTAGTGTACGAATGGAGGCAGGCATGGATGCTTAGTATGCCACTGTATTATGGATCAGTGTGATCATGACATTATCCCTACTCTCTGCCATTTCCAAGTGGTGCTGGAAATCCTCACATACAGTCTGGAGGACTCTGACCATTTTTAAATAACTCTCTGAGTCAGTGCTCTGATCCTGAACAATGTCACAGCACATTTGCTGCTGGGCAACCAATGCTGCACATTTCCTGGGGTAGCTGTGATAAGTACCTGTGTCTGGCACCCCTTTGTAAGGGTGTCAATATGGACACTGTTACCTCTGAATTTCTGCTATCATTCTGAAAGTGTTTTTATAGGTTAGGAGAGGTGCATGTTTTTTTTCCCTGTACAAACAGGAGTGTAATGTCACCATGTGCTTGACTTTGTTATCCACTGTCACTACCTGTGGAGTTACTAACATGTTGTGGGGTGTGAGATCCTGCCATTAAATATGGGGACTGTGTGCCATTTTCCTCGGGCTGCATCATAAAAATAACTATGTTGTCATCATCATCATTACCATCAGCCATTCTGCTGCTGCTGATATCTTCCAAATTTATTGGTATTGTGGAACTGTTTGTTTCCACTGCTGACCCTGTAAGGAATGAATTGAATATATTAGTAATAAAAAGAAGGAGGTGTGGAGGACACTCACCATATACAACTTGTTCATTGTCATTATATGCAGAAGTGGAGGGTTCAACTGTTAATAGTAATTCTGTGCTATGTGTAATCATTCCATGTCAGCATTCAATTTTCTGTATAAATATGTCACTGTTTTTAAACTGACCTTTCTAGTAGACTTTTGTTCCTGCTGCAGATGTTGGTAATCGCCAGAATCCAGCCTTTCCCGTGTGTGTGTGTGTGTGTGTGTGTGTGTGTGTGTGTGTGTGTGTGTGTGTGTGTGTGTGTGTGTTCCTGCTGCAGATGTTGGTAATCACCAGTGTCCACACCACATCTGATTATTCCAGTGGCATCATCTTTTGTGTCACAATCATCTCCACAGATGGAGAGGAGGTATTCCTTCTTGGGTGTTAAAGGGATATTTGTAAGGGGTCCCCTCAGTATTGCTATGGGCAGTTGCATTCTGCCTCTCCTTAGCTATGGCATGTCCTGTGATATCATTGGCCCTCTTTTTGCACTGCATTAATGTGTGATTTCTTTCACTGACAGCATTTCTATCCATAACCACTTGATTTCAGGTCTTTTCCCACTCAAGTTGCTTCATCCCTCTTTTCCAAAAAGGGATTTCCTGCATGTCCTAAGGGCTGACATAGGGATGCAGTTCTCCTCATGGCTAAAATTATCCTTTCTCTGTCTCGATCCCTGGTTTTGCATCATTACTGTACCTAAAATAATATGCCAAAAGTCATACACTAAGTCAAACAACACAGCAATGAAAGCATGCCTGTTTTCATCCACAAATAAATCAAACATATAATTGCAAGACTGCAGGTTTTGTGACACAAGCATATTTATATACAGATCCAGAGTCCCAATCCAGCAAACTAAAACTGTGTTGTATTACTCTTTGCATCATCATAAACACATTCATACTAGAATGGAAAGCACTTTGTTAACAGACCTATATCCTTTCCCTACCACTTTCCTGCATTCATACTGTTATTTTTCATTCAAGAGTAACACTTAGAAATTCCTCAGGAAAGTACCATGCATGTTGTGACAACAAAACATCCTTGAAAATTCAGTACTTCACAATGAAATCACTGCACAGCATTTACGTCTACCCAGTTTGCACAATTACGATATGTCATCAACATGCAATTTTGACATATCTTTCCCATTGTCATTATAACTACCTCACTACACATTTCTAGTGCTGCTGTTATGAATTTCCACTCATAAATGACACTCACTTCTTCAGTATGCAAATGAATCATCCACATTTGACCATCATATCAGTAAAGAACACAATTCCCCATGTAAACACAGTAATCTAACATCATTATGAAGTTTTTTTTTAATAATTTCTAACACTGTAAATATTTATTTATTTATTTATTTATATTTGTTGACCGGGAGTGTCCGACTGGACGTAGGTCCATTTTCAGTGGAGGCCCGGGGAGAAAAGCTCCACAGTTAAAATAAACAGACAGTAGTTACATTGGATTACATAGCGATTAACAATTTACATTGTAACGTGTTCAGTTTTCTAAACAAATTTGTTGCGTAACTCAAGTAATTACAAGTTAATATGGCTGACAAATGTATTTGTGTAAATTCAGGGTCCTTTACACATGTTGTATGGAAATTAGGCTTCTTTACGATTATCTGTAAGAATTGCATTAATACGAGAGTGTATATGCCAACTTATTCATGTAGCCAAGAACCAGGTATTTGTGAATGCTCTGTGGATAGCTATGAAGACTTCAGCAGACCTCAGCTATCCTCATAAATGCATGAACAGCTTTAGCAATTCTATACCGCTCCCATAGTCGGAAAAGAGAAAATGGAGTCATATACGGTTCAAGCTATGTAATCATGCAGTGTAATCGATGCTCATCCTGCATAGTATGACACACCTCACCACCTCGTTGATAACAACCCACAGAGGAAGATTTATTTATGAAAAAAAAAACAATCAAGTTTATTTTTCAAATAAAGATAAACATCAGTAAACCACAGAAACAGAAATATATGTAATCAACATTAAAAGTAATTTAAATTTTAGTTTGATTTATTCACAGCTGAAATGAAATGTGAATGTATTCCTTTAAAGAAAAAAAAATAAACTGTTTTTGCTTAGTACTTTGTACATACTTAAGGATTAACTACAGCTGCTCTATGCTTTTGGCATATTGTACTGTTGTGGCAGGTAAGAAAGATGTATGCAAGTCACTGATGAATAGATTAAAAAGTAAAGGCCCTAGAACTGAGCCTTGTGGGATGCCTACATTTATTTGTTCTGCCATTTAATGGCTTGATCTCTTGAACTTAAATAACTATGGAACCAGTGGAGTGGAGTGGAGTGGAGGTTTTTTTAGCCCCAGAGTTAATAACTTTTAGTGGCACACTGTAGCAAAAGCTTTTGTTGAGCTCAGGGAAGTGCTGATACTAGATTGTCGGAGTCTCTACTTTATTTAATTACATTTCTGAAGCTGAGTAGTGATGTGGTGGTGCTATAGTTAGGTCTAAAACTGTGTTGAGTAGGGGAGTGGAGGTTGTTTTGTATTACATAATTGAGGAGATGGGAATGGATGCATTTTTCTGTTAATCTGAATAATGTTGAGAGGATTGCAATAGGCCTGTAATTTGATAGGTCAGTAGAGAGGCTGCCTTTATGTAGGGGAATGATTTTTGATTTTTTTCCATTGTTTTGGTACATAGTTTTCTGGAACTGTGTGATTTATTAGGATTGAAACAGGATATGCTAGTTGTTTGTAGCTATTTTGATATATTCTGGGGGCAGGTTATCTGGAGCTAATGTGGTGAGTTTTAGTTTTTGGAGATATTTTTGTATAGCTGCATGGGGACAGGTTTGATGGAGAAGGTATTTTCCATTGTAGGTTTTTCAGAAGGGTTGCAATTTGTGGTTGGTTTTATCTTTGAGCATAGATGAAGCAGTTTAAATAAAGTGAGAATTAAACTGGGTTGCTATGCTTTAATTTGGGTTTCAGATAGTTGGAGTAGGCTATGTTGTTATTTGGATTTAGACTCAGATAGAGCGTCTTCTATGTGGCGACATGCGTGAATGGGCATTCCTTCATTGAAGGTTGTGTGTTAGGCATGGCAAGCCAGCACGTAAAAATCTGCTGCCAATCATTAGCGGACCGGAGTTCCGCTGTGGCGACCCCTAACCGGGAAAGGCCGAAAGACACAACATTTACTGAAGTCCAGAATTGTTTAGGGTTTGCAAATAATAAATATTTGCAAAATAAGGCAGTACAGATGCTTATAATGTATTAACAAAACTGTTTAAGATACAGTCTTTCAAGAGATGATGCTGCATTTCATAGCTATATCAAAATAGCTACAAACAACTAGCATATCCTGTTTCAATCCTAATAAATCACACAGTTCCAGAAAACTATGTACCAAAACAATGGAAAAAAATCAAAAATCATTCCCCTACATAAAGGTTTTATAAGGTGCAACAACTGGATAGTTGAGTTGGAAGCTTCTGGTGAAGTTATCAGAAAGAATATGAAGATTGCAGTAGTGGATCTTTTTAAGACTGATGGCCAGAGTTATATAATGTCTTTCTTTTTTAAAGAAACTTAAGTAAAACGTTTTAATGTAACAGACTAGTAGGTGAAGCACCCAGGAAAAGAGCGAACAAGTCTTCTTTATGGTATGATATACCCATATTTTTGAACCTCTTAGCACAAGAAATCTAGACAAAGCCAGAAATAATGGGGGACAAAGGTCCTAAAATTGGGACAAATTTTAAATATTGCTGTTATAAACTTATAAACTTGCTAGAATAAAAGGATTTGTGTTACTGTGCATTTTTCTGAAGGATATGAAGTCTGAAACTCAAATATCTGCCATTATTTAGTGAATTCAACTCTCACTGATTTGCTAGAAAAACACAAATGTTGTAGGGAACAGACCAACAATATGAGGCAAAAATCTGGACATTCTACGAGAATCTAGACAGTCGAGAGGTATGGATATATCACAGTAAACCAGTCTATATGGTAACATGCTGAGGAGGAGAATACATAGTAAAATAGAGATGCCACATTAAGGGGAAGAGCATTGATAGGTAGATCTAGTGTGATAGCAGTGTAACAGAAGGTACATGATGGAGATTCCAGATATTACCACCAACAATAACAAAATGGCCACATTTTATGCCAAAACATAGTATGATATCTCTTTTAATTTGTATGGAGCTTATTCAGGGCCAGCACCAGCAAAAGGCAACCTAGGCAGTTGCCTAAAGCTCACTGCTGGCTGGGGAGCCTGGCTATGCAACATTCGTTTAAAAAAACTCCATTTCTCTCTATAAAAAGTCTGTTTTGCTCTTTAAAAATTCTAATTTTCTGCATGCACCATTAATTTACACAAAAGTCTCTTTGTTCTTAAAAAAATGTGATTTCCTACTAGGCATTCCAGTCTCTTTCACTGGCAAATGCCTTGAGCTAATAACACTAGAGCACACACATAGAAATTGGCACAAGATTTGATAATCAGGCAGTACTGTCTCCTGAGCGAACCAGAGATTAGTTGTTTGCAGCATTAATTACACCAAGTGAGCTTTTAGGGGAAATTAGAGGGATGGGATGGTTGAATTATGAAACATAGGTGGAGTCCCAGGTTAGTGTATGCAGTACAGCACTGTCTTTTATTGAGAGGGGGTCTGCAGCATTACCAACTGAGATGGCAATTCTTCTTCTTTTGCTTTTATGTATCTGGTTGTATTATGAAACTTGGGCTACCAACCATTTTCTTGCAGCATTGTAGGTGTGTGGGTGTGTCTGTGTGTGCATAAAATGCCCCTGTTGGGTGCACTATCTAGTTTGTTGACTTGTTCAGAGTCACACAGACTCTAACCTGTACCTTAGTTATGGGGGAAAGAGTCTTAATCCTCCATCCTCCAATTAGCTCATCTGGATAATTAAAATATGTGGTAACTTCTCTTCATATAAGTATGGGTTCTATTCCCATGCTGTTAATTTAAACAGCTGTGTGGCTAGGTGGGTTTATGCACTGTTCTGCAACTGTAATGGTACTAGGTTTGAAATAGGGCACAGGTGTAACTATAAGATCTGTGTGTCGTCTAGTGGGTCAGTGCTGTAATTGACAGAGGCCCAGGTTCGAAACATGGCAGCAGTGATTATTTCCCCTGGGATTCCACCTGTGTCCCTGCTGGACAGGGGCTTTGGGTGCTGACTGGTCTAAACATGGGCTATACTCTTGTCTGGGCTTATAAGGGCCTCAGGGCCAATAGCCTAGTAACGTCCTATGATCCACAATCACAGCTAGGACTCCTTTAACAATCTTTTTTTGTGAGAAAATCACTAAAGATTACAGTGTCAGTCATAGAGTTTCACAGTTGTGTGGTTCATAACATGCATATTGATGCAAAACCTGTTGGTCTGTTAAGATTTTTTAGCACTTATCTGTTAGTTTTACATAACATCTGTGATTTTTCATCATATTTATGCCCTGCTCTGTCCTTAAGCAAGTCACTGAAACAGACAGTACTATGGGGCAACTGGAAATTTAGGCTAGGATCCTCACTAGTTCCCTGGACTACAAGCCTGGTAACTACTTATGAATCAAAGTTAGTTATACGGTAAAGGAAGGAAATTGCTTGTAGTAAACAGGAGCATCATCATATGAGCCATGTTTTTTTTTTGGATGTGATCCTTGGTTTCCTTGTTCTGTTATGTAGCTAGGAATGCATTTGACAACATGAAGGCTATGAGTTTAATGTTAATATTTTTACTATGAATACATTTTTAATTAGCTTGTTTTTTTTTTTTTTTTTTTTTTTGCAGACATCCAGGTATGAAATATGAAATGTAGTATGTCTGGGCTTCTGAAGTTTGTCTAGCACTTAATGCAGATGACTAAAGCTATGAGCTGTTAAACAGCTGCGTCCTGTAAAACATGGTTTGAATCTCTCAGTCTTCATTTGTCTTCTATGTGACTCTGCCAATTTACTTCAACAGGCAGTACTCTTGGGCTGCTCCTAAAAAGGGACACTTTTGTCCAGTGAGCTGTCCCAGGCTGTTTATTAGCATGTGTTACATATTTGTCTTTTGAATTCTTGTAGTATTCACATAGACACTAATTACTACTTTACTGTATGCTATTTGAATATGAATTCCACTACATATCTTATAGTGTAGCAGGTTACCCGAATTAAAAAAAAAATGTGAGTTTCAAGGAAAGAGATGTTTACTGCTTCTTATACTGTCTGTTTTCAATGTGAGAGTGTTTGATTTTGTTTGCTTAAAAATGAGAGTGTTTGATTTTGTTTGCTTAAAAATGTCTATCAGTGTATTTTATGAAAAAATTGAAATAAAGGTTTTAAATGAAATCCAAATCTCTGTGATAATTGTTAAAATAAATAAAATAGTATTTTACACTGAAAGGTTTGAACAATGTTTATAGTAACTGGGGAGAGACAGACAGGTAATGGGATACTGGCATGGCTGGCAGCAGGACTGATCCGTTATCTTGCATGGGACCCCATTTATCCACATTCTAGCCCTCTTAACTCTAGAGGTGTATAATGCAGAAATACAGCATTTTTAGCCATTTTTCAAACAGGTCAGACCTGTACTTAGTGTGATAGCTATTTGTGATGACAGAGAAGACATAAATAAGTTGAAAGTGAAATGTAGGTATCCTGCAAGCATTTAAGCCCTCTTAAAAATAGTATGTTATATGCAGTAGTATTTCTGATTTTTTATGAATTATGGGTTGATGAACAAAATCTGTCATAGCACTTATATTGTCTTTAATTGTTTTGCTTTTTTCATGACACTAAATAATTAATGAATACATTAATAGACTTAGATCATATAATATAGTCTAAACATATTCATTTTAGTAAAATATAGTTTTTGTGGTACTTTCTTGCAGCCTCCAGCAACTGCAAAGGGGTTGCCATTTGTCAGGTTATATAGTCTACATTATTTGAAGTGATGATCAGAACTGTCTATTACATTGCAATTTTTGTATATTACTGTGTTGCAGTCTTCTCTACAAAATTGTACTTTGGCAGTAAGTGCAGAGGACTAAAGTTCTGACTTGTTAATAAGCAGCTTCCTGTGGCAAGGGTGCAGGGTTTGAATCTTTTGACCTTCCTTTACATACTGTGTGAAACTGAGCAAGTCACTTAACCAGACAGTGCTTTGAAGAATTAGGATTGTGGGCTAGTTTTCTTAATGGTGTCCAGGACAGCATGCCTAGTAACTATGAACCTGTTGTTGTTTGCCAGACATTCGCTATTGCACATCTAATCTAATTCAGGAAATGTTATAGCCATATCACCAGCATGTCAGTTTTGTTAATGTAACATAAATAATTTGTTCAAGTGCAGCAGGCACTGAATTTGTAGATGAAGCACTAAAATGCAAAGTTGTTTGTCAGCAGCAACCTCTGCATTAGTAATAGCTCTCTTCAATGTAGAATTATACAAGTTACCTTTACTTTTGAAGCAGTTGTGCAAATTGAGTTAGCTTATGTTATCAGGTGGTTAATATTTCTTAATGTGTTCATGTAGCTGAATCTTATGGAATGATGCTAGTGATCTTTTTTTATTTTAAAACACCTTTCTTGAATTATCACTTGTGACACAGACAAACTTATATTTACACAAAAGTAAACCATATTAACATGTTCATAGTTACAAATATTACAAATCACATATATTCTTCTTACAATATAATCAATCCAACTTTACATAAATTGGTCAGTTACTGCCTTCCCTTAAACCTCATTCCTCCTCTAAAGCATTTTTTGCATGTATTTTTGCCACAGTTTCCTTTTTTTATATATAATTTCCTCCTACCATTTTCTGAAGATCCCACTTCCAGTTCTTTTGTCTCTTGTTACAATATTCACTAGTTCAAATATGACTGCTTTAGACTTTAATTTCCATTTTCTAGAAATTGTTTTTTGGCTGCCACCAGAATTAAATGTAACAAGGCCTTACTACGTCTAGGCAATTCAGATCCTGTATCCCAGCTCAGAAAATATTTTTTACTAAGTTATATACATTTGCTTGCCCAGTATTTATGACAAGAGTACTCTGTAGAGAATTTTTAGGGTCTGACAACTCATTTAACTCCCCATAACATATGTTCCCAGTTATCTATTTCTTCCTCAACATACGTCTAACATTAGCCGTCTACCTAAGGAAAATTCTTTGGAGTCTGCATGGGGTATAAAAATACATATACATACACTTTCAAGCAAAAATCATACATTTTTTAGACTTTTTGCATACTTGGGAACCATAAATATGCATTCCCATTTTTAATTTGTGAATTGCTTATCCAGTCTCTCCTACTAATCCTTTCTATCCTTCTCTGATTAGTATGCCCTACTAATTATCCATTTTTTAATGAGTAGCGTATGTTCTAGATTCAACTAAAAACCTCTATCAGTGCAGATCTTTTACTTAGGATTCTCCTATCCCTTTCTCTTTGGCTATACTCTGATATTCCTCCTTGATAGGGAAGACAGCCTCTAGCCTGCAGTCCATTCTGTTACCTTTTTATTGAATTATTTGTTCGATGCTAGTAATCTTTATGTAATTTCACGTAGTTCATCCAAAGCTACCAATAAAGTACAGATAATCATTTCTGTACACAGTCAACAAAGTGACTATAATTGTTGATCGGGGTAGGGAGCTCTCTGTGGTTGAAAGTACCTTATGCTTCTTTTTATCATCAGGTCATCTTTAACAGTTTTTAATTTGGCATTGCATGACTAGTGTTCATGTGTCTTAATTAAGTTGGAATGCTTTGGCTACTGTGTGTTTGTTCATAGGTTCATAGGCAGGTACTAGGCTATCGGCCCTAGGGCCTATACAAGCCTACCCAAAAAAGGTACCCTAGCTTTCGCCACCCAAGAAAATTATTTTCCTGTGCCCCTGTCGAGCAGAGACACAGAGGTGATTCCCGGGGTGAATTTCCTATTTTCCATCCAATCATCAAGATTTTTCTTGAAGAGTGCTAATGAGGAGCTTTGTTTGATATAGATAGGTAGTTTGTTCCAAAGTATGGAAAGTCTCTGGGACAGGAATCTATCCCTCCAGCATGTTCTGTTTATTGTGGTGACAAGGTTTAGGTCCCTAGAATGTGTATCTCGGAGGGATTGGGATTTCTTTAAGTGGAGCATGTCCAACAGCTCTGGATTTGACACAGGTTTGTATGTTAGGCAGAGATCACATCTGAGTAGGCGATATGCTATGGAGTAAAGCTGGAGTTTTTAGAGACGGTCTACATAGGGCATCTGTTTGAGGCCGGTAATCCTCTTTGTGAGGTATTTCTGCAGCCTTTCCAGTTGCTGTAGATGTCTTGTGAGGTACATACCAAAAGGGGCATCGTACTCTATAATGGGTCTAATGAGTGACGAGTAGAGGGGAACAATGACTTTTTTTTTCCTGGATGAGAAAATTTTTGTGATGAGGTGTGCCACTTAGAAGGATTTCCTGACTACTGTGGTGATGTGATTATCAAATGAGAGACTTCTGTCCACCTGTTTCCCAAGGTCTTTTATCACACTTTCAGTGTTAAGTAGACTACCACCTATGTGGTAGCTCATGGGTGCAGAGTTTTTACCAAAGGGGATGACAATGCACTTTTTGGCATGGAGCTTGAGGCCATGGCTTTGACACCAGACATCTGTCTCAGTGAGGCCCTTTTGTAGGATGCCCACATCATTAGGTGTTTCAGTTATGGCTCTTAGTTTGCAGTCATCTGCGAACTTTGTTAACCAAAGACCTTCTGTGTTAGCTTGTACTTCAGAAAAGTAGATACCAAACAGTAGAAGACCCAGGACTGAACCCTGTGGTACTCCACTTATCACTGGTCTGAAGTTGGATTTGGAGTCTGCTACTTTCACAGTGTGGGTTCTTTCAGTGAGCCAGTTGGCAACCCATCTTGTGACATAGGGATTTATACCTAGTTTAATGAATTTATCTATAATTCCAGAGTGGAGGATGGTGTCAAAAGCCATGGTGAGATCTAGATAGGCTGTGTGAACCACCTTACCCTTGTCTACAGCTTTGGTGACTGCTTCAAAGAAGTCTATCAGGTTTAGGAGACATGATCTTCCTTTTACAAACCCGAAATGGGTGGGGTCCAGAATTTGGAGATTACCAATGTCTTTGTTTATATGTTCCATGATGATACATACATTCCATGGCCTTGCAGACAAGGCTCATTAGGCTAATGGGGCAGTAGTTCCAGGGGTCTGTGGTGGCTCCCCCTTTGTGGAGTGGGATAACCATCACTGTGCATCATTCAGTGGGCACAAAGCCTGAGGTGAGGCTATGATTGAACATGGTGCTTAGGTGGGGTGCCAGTTCATTCTGTGGTTCATGTAGAACACAGCCTGGGATGTTATCAGGTCCCATGGATGCTGTGTTCTTGGCTTTGGAGAGTGTGGCTTTTACCTGTGCAGCTGTGATTACAGGAACTTTGCATTCTTCCGGTATAGAGATGGGCCCTTTGGGGGGGGGGGTAAAATTAGCACTGAACCTATCTCCCAGGATGTTGGCAATATCAGTTGGTTCTGTATATTTAGTACCATTGTGCTGTAACTTAGAGCAGATCTGAGTGTTGCCATTGAGATTCTTGACATAGCTGTAGAATGCTTTGTGGTTGTCTTTAGAATTAGTGGTGATTTTGTTTTCATAACTAGCTTTGGAGGATTTTATGAGGGATCTCAGCTTCTTACTGAGGCTGACCAGGGAGTTCCTCCAATCATGGGATTTTACTCTTTTTTGCAACAGTTTCTTTCTTCTGTGGGAGAGTTTGTCTATGGCAGGGGACCACCAGATTGGCTTCCTTTTTTTGGAGGATAGCATCTTGGTTCTGTTAGGGATAGCACGATCCATGCACTCATGTAAGTGCTTATAAAGTGCATTTGTGTAGGATTCAGCAGTCATACCTCTATTGTCCGTCTGCCTGGGTGTCGTGAAGTTTGCCACTTCTGTCTTAAGAAGCTTGAAGTTGGTTTTGGAGAATTTTTTTTACGGTGGTTTCCCTAATGGGGGATGGGGGTGGGATGTGGATATCTAGGGTGATTAGCCTGTGGTCGGATCTGACCAACGAGGAATTGACCTCTGGTGTGGAACCCCGGTCACCCATGTTGGTAATGACCAGGTCTAAGATATTGCTGCCCCGGGTGGGGGTGCGGATAAGTTGATCCAAAGCGTTGAAATTTATGAATTCCAGAAAACATTGAGCAAAACAGTTGGTACATGAGTAGTTTTCCCATTTAATGGTGGGGTAGTTGAAATCACCCATTATTAGGGTATTGGATTGTACCCTAATATTTTCCAGTGTATCAATAAATGAGGAGTGTCCAGCAGGAAAATGATTGTCTGTGGGGACTTGGGTATTTAAGCTCCTATGAAGAGGAGGAAAAATGTCCACGAATAAAATACCCTAGGGAAGCCAAGAACAAATGGATGACCAGGTAGGCTGCCTTAATAAAGGTACGGTGGGATGTCGGTGAAGAAGCTGGGCTACCGGTAAAGCCTTGAGAAAGGCTGTGCGTACCCGAGTGCTTGTGGTTG
The DNA here is from genome assembly GCF_019279795.1 of Protopterus annectens. Lineage (NCBI taxonomy): Eukaryota > Metazoa > Chordata > Ceratodontiformes > Protopteridae > Protopterus > Protopterus annectens. Next base: position 1,176,712,342 of record NC_056729.1, on the reverse strand, counting down.
AAGGCTGAGTAAAGCCTTTAGAAAGGCTTTGTATACAGGTCGTAGTTCCGGCTGGTCAGGTCGCCTGGTGATAGGAACCGCTAGTGTGGCAGCTAGAAATCAAAAATGAAACACACAGAAAAAACAGGCAAAACAAAGTAAATGTGGCTCAGCTAAGGAGCTCTGCTCACTGTGTTGGCAAATAATCAATGTAGTTGAAGTTCAGATTCTAGAAGGTCGTACTTTATTGAAGTAAAAAGTACCAGAAGTACAATCACCATCGAAGCGTAGTTCCTTAATGGAAAGAGTGATTCGGAGGATTTCCTTTTATAAGAGTACCTGGGGGTGTGTCAGTGGGAGCCAATCATGTGTGGGTGAAAAAACCTTTATTGTGATTGGGCATGACAACTTGACATCACACCTTACAATCTGATAGGTTAGATACCCTGAGCCAGCTCATATGTGGTTAGTAGAATCACTCTAAACCTACAATAGTGAAGTTCGGAGATTAGCTAAAATTAGCTAAAAAATGTAGTTAACTAAAAATAGTCTTGCTGGAAAAACATCAACCCTTGCTGGTAAAATACATTGTTAGGCTACACTTTTCAAATTCTTCGTCAGGATGGTGGACGACCTAAAAGAGCATAATAAGCAAAGCCGAGCTTACTAGAGAAATAGCAACAACGTGTATGTAAAATAAGAAACAGGCTAGAAAAACAAAAAAATAAGAACCAGGCTAGATATCCAAAAAATAAGATACAGAAACTAAAAAGAGAAACAAAATAGTGAAAAATTCTTAAATAATGGATATCAATAGAAACTAATGTATTAGGATAAGGAACTGAATGAGGGCTGTTAATTAAAAAAGACAATCTTAAAAAGTCACTGATATGTAACCTGAAAAGCTAGAAAGACATGAAAAAAAGTAATACTGAACCATTGTAGAAAACATGAAAGACATGAAAGACAAAAAATATATATAGATGAACCATTGACCAAAAACAAATGAGTCCAAATTTGCCAGGGGAAGTATCAGACCATGGGCTGGAGGTAGTCTGGTGAGATCAAAACTGGCTGTCACACGAAAGGTAACATTTCGTTGGTAAATCTGTTAGAGGTCCAGGCACAGAGGTTGTGGTATACGGTATTGTATCTTTCTGAGATACAAGACTGGGGTCAAAGATTCCACATAGTTAAGGCCTGGTCTTTTCCTTACCTGCAAACGTATTTGCCACTCGAGTTCCCTCTTCTCAAGCAGCGAGTTGTGGTCCCTGCCTAGTGGGGATTTAGGGATGTGTTCAAGAACATGAAATTTGAACGAATTGTGTCCTAGGTTCCTGAGAGCATGCACTGCCAGCTGGTTTGTCACTTTCAAGTATTTAAGTCATGCAGGTGTTTTGCTATCCTCGTTTTAAGGGAGTTGACTGTCTTGCTCACATAGAAAGCATTGCATTTGGTGCACGCTGCCCTGTAAACCACTCCTGTGACATTGCAGTCACCTCTGACATTAGGTGTGTAGTGTCTCCTGCCATTGGGGCAGTACAAGCCTGCGGCACCGCTCATGTGTCTACAGTAGTGGCAGGGAGGCTCACTGCAGGCAAAGGTACCAGGGTTGTCAAGTTTAACTTGGCAGGGGTGATCCAGAAAGTCCCTAATGCTTCTCCCTTTTCTAGCTGTGAAGGAGGGTTTCTCTGGAAAAATGTGGCCAAAAGACCTGTTATTTGTGATGATGGACCAATTGTCCATTACGATATGGATGATGTCTTTGTAGTTCATAGAGAAGTCCAGGATGAAGTTGAACTGGAATCTAGTTTCTGGGGTGGTCTGGATCCTGGTGTCTGTTAGAGCCCTAGGAGTGCCAAGTTGGCGCTGGCTGATGATGAGGTTGAGGATCCTGTTGATTAGCCCTTCTGAGTAGCCTTGGGCTAAAAAGTCCATTTGTAGCTTTTGATTGTTGGTCAAGAAATCCATCAGGTCCTGGGAGACTCGTGCTATATGGATCCCTTGCAATTTAATCATGCTCACCTTCTGTTTGAAGGGGTGAATACTGATGGCATGCAGAAAAAAGTTTACCCTAGTGGGTTTTTGATAGAGGATGTGTGTCAATGTGGTGAAGCCTTGTTTCTTCCTCATAGGTAAACATCCAGAAATTCAATCTCCTCTGTACTTTGTTTGCTGGTAAAATGCAGGAATGCGGTGGTGTTGTTGATATAAATGAGGAATTCCTCCAGTTCAACCTGGTTAACCTTCCAAACCAGGAAAATGTCATTGATAAACCTGTAGCAGCATGCTATGTTGTTAAAAAAGGTGGAACCATATATGTGGTTCTGCTCCCACTTCCTTAGTGTCGTGTTTGTCAAACTCGGGGCCATAGCCGCTCCCATAGTGATCCCAGATCTCTGGCGATAGTAGTGCCCATTGAAGTGGAAAAAATTGTTCTTGAGGAGCAGGGAGAGGAGCCTACCCAGGTGGTCCACTTCCCCTGGTATGGCCGTGTGGTCCTTAATGTAGGCTTCAGCCAGGGCTGCAATGCAGAAGTCATGTGGGAGTACCGTGTAAGGGGACTCCACATCGATGGTGACCAGGATCCAGTCTCTGTCTATGGCTCTGTCCTTGATCTTGTTGAGGAAGTCCATAGAGTCTAAAATAAAGGACCTGTTGTTTTCTGCGAGAGGTTTTAGGAGGAAGTCCAGGTAGAGAGCTATGGTTTCCGTGATGGAACCTCCGCTGGCTACTACAGGTCTATATGGAGGGTCTGCCAGGTTTTTGTGTGGCTTTGGTATCCCAAAGAACTGGGGAATCCTCGGGTGGTGGATGGAGAAGAATTCTGTGAGCCCTTCGTCAATTAGGTCCATATCCTCTAGCCTTGAGATTTCTGTTCTGATGTCCTCGTATGCTGTCAGCACTTGGTTGTGATCTACACTGTCATAATACCAGTGGTCGTTGAGCATACTGTGGCACTTGTCATTGTAGGAGGTGGTGTCTGTCACTAGTATTTTACATACATGTTGTTGTTATTTCTCCAGTAAGCTCGGCTTTGCTTATTATGCTCTTTTAGATCATCCACCATCCTGATGAAAATTTTGAAAAGTGTAGCCTGACAATGTATTTTACTGGCAAGGGTTGATTTTTTTCCAGCAAGACTATTTTTAGTTAACTACATTTTTTTAGCTAATTTTAGCTAATCTCCGAACTTCACTATTGTAGGTTTAGAGTGCTTCTACTAACCACGTACGAGCTGGCTCAGGGTATCTAACCTATCAGGTTGCAAGGTGTGATGTCAAGTTGTCATGCCCAATCACAATAAAGGTTTTTTCACCCACACATGATTGGCTCCCACTGACACACCCCCAGGTACTCTTATAAAAGGAAATCCTCCGGATCACTCTTTCCATTAAGGAACTACGCTTTGATGGTGACTGTACTTCTGGTACTTTTTACTTCAATAAAGTATGACCTTCTAGAATCTGAACTTCGACTACGTTGATTTTTTGCCACCACGGCGAGCAGAGCTCCTTAGCCGAGCCACATTTACATTGTTTTGCCTTTTTTCTGTGTGTTTCATCTTTGATTTCTAGCTGCCACACTAGCGGTTCCTCTCACCAAGTGACATGACCAGCCAGAACTACGACCTGTATACGAAGCCTTTCTAAAGGCTTTACTCAGCCTTCAACCACAAGCACTCAGGTATGCACAGCCTTTCTCAAGGCTTTACCGGTAGCCCAGCTTCTTCACCGACATCCCACCATACCTTTATTAAGGCAGCCTACCTGGTCATCCATTTGTTCTTGGCTTCCCTAAGAAATGAAGAGTGGGAATCCTGCGGCATGGTGGGGGAACTGTAGTAAGTTACAATTTGGATTGTGGTCTTGCCCAGAGTTAGTTGCACTTGGATAATCTTGGAAGCATTGTGCTGAGCAACTAGCCTGGATGTGTGGATATCCTGAATGAATATGGACACGCCTCCACATTTATTATTTTGGTCCAGGTTAGGTGGCCGAAAGGTGTGGTATGATTTATAGCCTGGTAATGCAGGGGTGCTCTCTGGAGCCTTGAACCAGGTCTCTGTCACTGCACAGATGTCGATGTTCTCCATTTTAAGGAGTGCCTCAAGTGAATGCATTTTGAAATTTAGACTTTTAGCATTGAGTAGCATTACCCTCAGATTTTGCTTGCCTATTACGGTGGTGAATTTGTCATTTGAAACTTGCCTAAAAAGAGACTATAGGGGTGGCAAGAGCCTTAGCCATTATCCGGAATCCCAAGGGCAACAGGTGCAGGCCATCTCTGGCTAAGCATTGTGGTATATTGATTGTGTCATCCCAGGCAGGCAAATACTGGAGCCCCTTAGAATGACACCAGAAGCTTAGCCAATTGTTGAAGTCAATCATTTTGTCCTTGTACTGTGGTATCATTCTGGGTGATGGCAGGATTCTAGGGTCATACCTGGCTGGGCTACAAGATCAGAAAGCTCCTCCATGTCTCTTTTCATGTAGTCCAGGGAGGTGTGACTCAGGTCATTCACACCAACATGGACAATGACAGAGTCATATTTGTACTTGTTGTGGAGTGACCTGAGTGCATGCATTATGTGGCAGATCCTGGCACCCAACAGGCAGCTGACACTAACTTTCTCTTTGTTTATCCTGGTGAGTGGAACATCAGTGTGCCTGACAATAGAGTCACCTATGACTAGAGTGTTGAGTACGTTGTTATGGCTTATCGGCTGTGGTTGAGTGGCACACTGAGTTTGTGGGCTATGTGTCATTTGGGTTGTGTTGGGAGGTGGACATTGTTTGCATTTCTGCTTTGGAGGTCTCTGTTGCTTGAGCAGATTTTTATTGAGAGCCTCTGCAAATGTAGGTATGTGTTTTGTGTTGCTATGTGTGTGCTTTGGTGGTGTAGGTTTTTAGGGACTATGTGATGAGTGTGGTGTGGTGCAAGTATTTACCTTCTCCTCTTGACTGTCTAGTCCAGTCTTGGGTGAAGAGAGCTTTGCTTCCAGTTTGGCTATATAAGTGCATCTTTCCCAGGTTATAGTGTTGGGTGGTAGGGTGAGAGGGTTGTCTGTGTACATGAGGCAATTGCTGCATTGCCCCAAGATGCTCAGATTCATAAGGTAGACAGGAGAAAACACCGGGAGCTGACACTTAGACATGCCTGGATAGGTGCTTATTTATTAAGTAAAAAAAACTGTTTTCCTCTAGACAAGTGAGGAAAGTTGAGTGCTGTAGTAATTTGTAGCTTATTTAGTGCTTGTAACAAGTATTGAACAAGTGCTGATCTCAAAGAAACAGATATGAGTGCTAAAACTAAAAAACTGCCTAGTTCTAAGGGAAAATTTGAAGAACAGACTTTATGGCACCGGGAATACTTTAGCTCTAGCTGAGTGGAGATGCATACAGTGTATAGTTTTTAATATAACAGTAGCAAATGAGCAAACTGATTTAAACAAATTAACCAATAAAAAGCTAAAAACTGAGCCCCGTTCCAGCAGTCTTCAATCAGACAAGTTCTAACTGCACACTCCTGCCACTAGGGTGCAGGGGAACCTTCTCCAAAAAAAGATGGTCTGGATTAGTGCTCAAGTTATACAAACAAAGCTAGATTCAGCAGGTCTGAATTTAGTCTATGCTACAGCAAACAAGGCATACCAGTTTCAGAAAGAAACAGTTCAAATAAGCAGGCACAATAAGCCTTTAACCAGAAACTCCCAGCTCAGAAGGGCAGAAACAAATTTGAAATATGTTACTTTGGTCATTATTATTGTTGTTAATTTTTTGACACATATCTGGTAAGGATGCAGTCAACAATGTAAGTATAATTTATAGATTTGGAGGTATCTGTGGATAAAAATGACTGACCCTGCTGAGCTGATAAAGTTAAAAAGTATTCAGTCTGTCTTTGCAGGAATAGTGTGCATCTGTGTAAAGTAAATTGGAAAATGTTTCTGTGGCCATTTTTATCACAATCAGATAAGTGATCTGTACACAGCTAATAAAGTGGCCATAATTGTTGAGTATGGCTATTGGTGGATTATAATGGCATACGTCTGAATGGCCTTTTATGATTGAAACATTCTGAAAAAGGTACTTTTGTCATTATTGGTTCATACATTTTGTTTCACTGCTTACTGGAAAAATGTTCAAAATTACAAACTTAAAACACACTCAATCAGATATTGCTGTATTAAACATGAAATATAATTTTAGACAATCAGGAAGATGTCTCAAAGAACACATGCACTTATGTATGGTCCTAAAAATGTGTGTGTGTGGGGTGCCATTGTTAGAAAACAGCCTAGGTTCCAAAGTACACATAATTCACAACTGGATATACACATTTCAATGCATGTGAGTTTCAGACCATTTTCAACGGATGTTAGTTTAAAGAGAAGAGATGTTTACTACTGTGCATGCTATGTCTGTTTTCAGTGTGAGCCTGTTTTGTTTTGTTTAGCAAATGGCAATCAGTGATCTATAAAGTATTAAATAAAGGTTTTAACTCAAATCTCTGTAGTAATTGTAAAAGGAAAGAAGAAAATAGTGTGCACACTGACCATTTTGAATAGTGTAATTGGGGAGAGACAACCAAGTAACAGGACACTGGAATGGCTACGGGGGGGAGGGTAGTATGTGACTGGTCCATTACTCTGCCTAGGGTCTCACTTGACCATGATCCAGCTCTGTGCTTATTGGTTTAGGTATTCCAAATAATTATAATAAAGAAAGTATAAAGTGGGTGACTCAGTATTTACTGACCCTTCAGGACTAGCTTTATGGTGTTCCATTTCATTTTCTAAAATATTAAACATGTTTTAATTTCTGGTTCTGTATTTTCATCTTGTACTATAGAGAATAGAACGGTGTCAGAATAATCTGGGAATATATCACATACAACTTTTAACTTCAATGATAAATCATAACATTTTGGAATATTTTATTATTTATTTATTTATTAAATAAGCAAAACCAGTATTACAAACCTCTTTTCAGGTGTGGCATGGGAGTACTTTCTGGTTAAGTGACTTTCTTAGAGTCACAGAATAGGTAAATGGAAGCAGAAAGAATCAAACCCATGATTACGGGTTAAAGCTCATTAGCATCTCATAGCCTTAATCATCCATATTCTACTACCAGATGTCAGGATAACTCACTGAAACTTTAATGTTTGCAAGGATGTAGTGTTACTGCGTGAGTCTTGAAAATGTGTATTATGAAACATATTAAATGACTATAAGAATTACATCAAAAACAATGTTTCGGTGTCACACTGCACCTTACTAAATATTCCTACCTCAGAGTCACTACATCTCAGTGGTACAGACAATGTTGCATTGACAATTTATATTTTTATGAAGCGGCCATATTGAATGATTTGCAAAAGTTGCTAACTGAGATGAACAATATCATTGATTATTAATTTTTTACAGATTGTACATCATATGTTACTATCAATTATTTACATGTTCATATTAAGTGGAATAAAATGAACTAAAGATCTGAATCTAGATTTTTAGAAAATCAACTTTTGCTAACAGTTGTTTGCACAATATAAGCTCTCTCCTAAACTGTTTGAAAAAGCATTTGATTAGGGATAGTTCATTTATCTTTCTAGGTTAAACTCTGAGCAGTCTAAATACTTCAGTGAATGTATTGTTTAACCTGTTTAGAGGTAAAGGGGATGACAGACAATTAAACTGACACTGGCTGAAGTAACTTGATGTAGGAATGAAATATCAACCCCTGCTTTAGTGGGGATCAGTAAAGGAACTATTACCTGTGCTGCAAGGAACATCACCCACTGTTATTCATATGCTTTTAGAATGTCTTCATGCATTGATAGTAGTAATATAAGAAAAATAATATGTGACAATTAGTAAGCAGGGCTGAGCAATAATGAAATGAGTAAATTAGAGGGTTTCAATTGTATATTTGGAAATAAAGATTTCCATTATTATTATTTTAGACATAGAAAAAAATCCAGAGATACCTATGACTGTGTTTTTTGTTCTGGATGCAGATATACAGACAATAAACCTTTTTTGGAATTTGAAACATTTGAGTAAGACATTCAGTTCCAAGATACTTTGCACATTCAAGACACTTTGCACATGTAATACCAGTGGTGTCATTTGTGTAACTAACTGTTGTACCTGTGACAAATCCTACACTGGGAAAACAACTAGAAGATTGCTGTAGAGACTTAATGAACACACTTATGCAATATGAAATCATGATAACAATGGATTGTTGTAAAATAATGAAAGTTGTCCTGGTTACCAGAAATTTGTCTTGTGATTGATCATATTGATTTGTATCTTAGAGGAGGTAGCTTCAATAATTTATTAGAATTAAAGGAACTAGTGACAACTAAAGCTGTGAGCTGATCATTCTTCAAAACTAAAAAACATATTAACATTAAACATTTCTTAAATGCAGGATTAGCTACATAAATTTACTATCTGAAGTAATTTAAACTGTTAGTTAACTTTTATTGATTTTTTTATGAATAACTTATTTAAATATACCCTGGAATTCATGAACAATCATGTAGGCTTTGTACAAAGACTCAAATACAGGATAATTATGTATTACTGTGATGAGCAGCAGAGCTAATCGAATATGGGTGCTACTCATCATAGTAACACAAATACAAGCACGTTTACTTGGCCAGCAACAGTGTTGGTGGTCAGGAAACTGTGTTAAGCAGCACAGGCGTACACAGTGAAAAAACAGGCTTGTCTATAGGCAAACCTGTTAAGCATGTTCGTGTGGACAGTACGAAGAATTACATAATGGAAATGATGCATGCTGTACATAGGTTCATAGGAGGTACTAGGCTATTGGCCCTAGTATCTTTATAAGCCTAGCCATGTTATACTCTTGTTCCCTTATTGACAAGTTGTATGGTCTATATTTGCAGCACAAGTGTATGATCAGCACCGATTGCCCTTCTCCAAGAGTGACATAGGTGACATCCCTGAGATAAATTTATTGTCTCCCATCCAGTTGTCTAAGTTAGGCTTAAATAGGGTCATTGAGGAGCTCTGTTTTATGTGAATTGGGAGTTTGTTCCACTGGAATGGCAATCTCTGGGATACATAGATGTCTCTCCAGCACGTCCTGTTAATGTTGCAGGCTAGGTTAAGATCCCTAGAGCAATTGACTCTTGTCCGATTTGATTTGCAGATGTGCAGCATTTCCATTAGGGCAGAGTCCAAGACTGCACTGTAGATCAGGCACAAGTTCACAGGTTCATAGGTAGGTACTAGGCTATCAGCCATAGGGCCTATATAAGCCTAGCCAAAAAGGTACCCTGGCTTTCACCACACAAGAAAATTATTTTCCTGTGCCCCTGTCGAGCAGAGCCACAGAGGTGATCCCCGGGGTGAATTTCCTCTGAGTAGGCGATATGCAATGGAGTAAAGCTGGAGTTTTTTTAGACAGTCTGCGTAGGGCATCTGTTTGAGGCCGGTAATCCTCTTTGCGAGGTATTTCTGCAGCCTTTCTAGTTGTTGTAGATGTCTTGTGAGGTACATAACAAAAGGGGTGTTGTACTCTATAATGGGTCTAATGAGTGATGAGTGGAGAGGAACAATGACCTCTTTTTTTCCTGGATGAGAAACCTTTTGTGATGAGGTATGCCTTGTAGAAGGATTTCCTGACTACTGTGGGAATGTGATTATCAAAGGAGAGACTATTGTCCACCTGTGTCCCAAGGTCTCTTATCACACTTTCAGTGTTAAGTAGACTACCACCTATGTGGTAGCTCATGGATACGGAGTTTTTACCAAAGGGGATGACAATGCACTTTTTAGCATTGAGCTTGAGGCCATGGCTTTGACACCAGGCATCTGTCTCAGTGAGGTCCTTTTGTAGGATGTCCACATTGTTAGGAGTTTCGATTGTGGCTCCTAGTTTGCAGTCATCCTCGAACTTCATTAGCCAAAGGCCTTCTCTGTTAGCCTGCACTTCAGAAAAGTAGATAGCAAACATTAGAGGACCCAGGACTGAACCCTGTGGTACTCAACTTGTCACTGGCCCGAAGTTGGATTTGGAGTCTGCTACTTTCACAGTGTGGATTCTGTCAGTGAGCCACTTGGCAACCCATCTTGTGACATAAAGATTTATACCTAGTTTAGTGAGTTTATCTATATTTCCAGAGTGGGGGATGGTGTCAAAGGCCTTGTCGAGATCTAGAAAGGCTGTGTGAACCCTCTTACCCTCGTCTACGGCTTTGGTGACTGCTTCAAAGAAGTCTACCAGGTTTAGGAGACATGATCTGCCTTTTACAAACCTGAACTGGGTGGGGTCCAGAGTTTGGAGATTACCAATGTCTTTGTTTATAAGTTCCATGATGATACGGTCCATAGCCTTACAGACCTGACCCATTAGGCTAATGCAACGGTAGTTCTCAGGGTCCGTGGCGGCTCCCCCTTTGTGGAGTGGGATAACTATCACTGTGCGCCATTCAGTGGACACAAAGCCTGAGGTGAGGCTATGAATGAACATGGTGCTTAGGTGGGGTGCCAGTTCATTCTGTAGTTCGTGTAGAACACAGCCTGGGATGTTGTCAGGTCCCTTGGATGCTGTGTTTTTGGCTTTGGAGAGTATGTTTTTTACCTGTGCAGCCGTGATTACAGGAACTTTGCATTCTTCCGGTATAGAGATGGGCCCTTTAGGGAGTGAGAGGGGGGTAAAGTTAGCACTGAATCTATCTGCCAGGTTGCTGACAATATCAGTTGGTTCTGTATATTTAGTGCCATTGTGCTGTAACTCAGAGCAGATCTGAGTGTTGCCATTGAGATTCTTGACATAGCTATAGAATGCTTTGTGTTTGTCTTTAGAATCAGTGGCAATTTTGTTTTCATAACTAGCTTTGGAGAATTTTATGAGGAATCTCAGCTTCTTACTGAGGCTGACCAGGGAGTTCCTCCAATCATGGGATTTTACTCTTTTTTGCAACAGTTTTTTTCTTCTTTTGTAGAGTTTGTTTATGGCAGGGGACCACCAGATTGGCTTCCTTTTTTTGGAGGATAGCATCTTGGTTCTGTTAGGGATTGCATGATCCATGCACTCGTGTAAGTGCTTATAAAGTGCATTTGAGAAGGATTCAACAGTCATACCTCTATTGTCCATCTGCATGGGTATCATGAAGTTTGCCACTTCTGTCTTAAGAAGCATGAAGTTGGCTTTGGATCAATTTTTTATGGTGGTTTCTCTAATGGGGGGTGGGGGTGGGATGTGAATGTCTAGGGTGATTAGCTTGTGGTCAGATCTGACCAATGAGGAATTGACCTCTGATGTGGAACACAGGTCACCCATGTTGGTAATGACCAGGTCTAGGATATTGCTGCCCCTGGTGGGGGTGTGGATACGTTGATCCAAGGCATTGGATTTTATGAATTCCAGAAAACGTTGAGCAAAAGAGTTGGTACATGAGTAGTTTTCCTAGTTAATGGTGGGGTAGTTGAAATCGCACATTTTTAGGGTGTTGGATTGTATCTTAATATTTTCCAATGTAGCAAGAAATGAGGAGTGGGAACCCTGGGGCATGGTGGGGGATCTGTAGCAAGTTACAATTTGGATTGTGGTCTTGCCCAGACTTAGTTGCACTTGGATAATCTCAGAAGAATTATGCTGAGCAACTAGCCTGGAGGTGTGGCTATCCTTATTGAATATGGACACGCTTCTGCCTTTAGTGTTTCGGTCCAGGTTAGGTGGCTGAAAGGTGTGGTATGAATTATAGCCTGGTATTGCAGGGGTGCTCTCTGGAGTCTTGAACCAGGTCTCTCTCACTGCACAGATGTCAATGTTCTCCATTTTAAGGAGTGCCTCGAGTGAATGCATTTTGAGGTTTAGACTTCTAGCTTTGAGTAGCATTACCCTCAGATTTGGCTTGCTTGTATACCTGTCACGGTGGTGAATTTGTCATTTGATCCTTGCCTAAAAATCTCACTATAGGGTTGGCAAGAGCCTTAGCAAGTATCCTTTATCCCAAGTGCAACAGTTGCAGGCCATCTCTGGCAAAGCATCATGGTCTGTTGATCATGTCATCCCAGGCAGACAGATACTGGATCCCCTTAGAATGACACCAGAAGCTTAGCCAATTGTTGAAGTTATTCATTTTGATATTGTACTGTGGTATCATTCTGGGTGATGGCAGGATGCTAGTCAGGGTTAGGGTCATACCTGCCTGGGGTACAAGATCAGGGACATCCTCAATGTCTCTTTTTATGTAGTCCAGGGAGGTATGTCTCAGGTCATTCAGTTACCTCTCAGCAGCCTATAAGATACAGAGTACAGTGACAGGGCCTTCAGTCTTTCCATATATGACATGTGTTGAAGGCCCTGAATTTTCTTGGTGAGAAACCTCTGAGGTCTTTCCAGCTGTTGCAGGTGTCTGGTGAGGGTCTACATCACCTTGTTGAATGTTTAAAAGTTTGAATGTCATATGGTCGACACCATATGACTGAACTTTTAAAAGTTCAAATGTTTCAACAGAGATCTCCGTACAGTGCAGAATGGGAAGACTTCCCTTTTCTGCACTGTAGTGCGATCTCGGAGTTGGTATATTTAAAGAGTGTGGGGTGTGGGGGGTGCAGGGGCCCCCTGATTAAACTGTTCAGGTAGGTTTTTTTCCTTTGGTTTATTTTTTTTATTACATTTTCAAACTTTTAAATGTTCAATCATATGGTGTCGACCATATGATGTTCGAACTTTTAAAAGTTTGATTATGTAATATAGACGCAGTTGGTGAGGTACATACAGAAGGGGGCTTTGTACTCTAGTAGTGGTTTGATGAGGGATGAGTACAGGGGAGTTATAAGAGCCTTAGCTCTGGATGCAATGCTCTTACTTATCAGATGTGCAACATAAAAGACCTTCTTTACCATTGTGGACACATGGTGATCAAAGTTAATGTAAGGGAAATGTTCTGAGTGTACTGTGCACATAAATGAAACATTTGAATACAGAAATAAGTAAGAGGGCATATGAAATGGAAAGAGCAACTACAATACATGGGTTACCAGACAGAAAAAGTGTACTGAGGACAATGTACACAGAAATCATAGAGATGTGTACAGAAATATGTAAGAGGAGAGAGTAAATGTTCAAATTCTAGTAAAACAATTGATGTGAAGGTGCTTATGTCACAAAGACAAATTTGTAGTAATAAAATTTTGCAATACACGCCAGAATAAAACGTTGGTTACAATTCCTTAACAAATGTATGTACATAAAAGCAGACAAGATATTATAGGATGTGATAGCTACACAGATTCACATTATAACAGAAGAGAATTACATGCCAAATGAATGTCATTGACATGCTGAGTTGAGATGACAGTTCATAAAGACAGCGCATACATAATGGGATATTTGCACAGCATGCATTTCATCAGTATAACATGTTGGAAAATAAGAACAGCTTAGAATCCACAATTGTCTTTTGCAAGAATTTAACCTATTCCATCAATGGCAACACTGACCTGTGTATTAACTGTGTATGCCACAAAATTAGGCCTAACACATGTACAAGGAGGATCATCCTTGAAGGGAATTATGCACCTCAATATTCTAATAGTTAGGAATCCCATATGTAGGTGTGTGTGTGTGTGTGTGTGTGTGTGTGTGTGTGTGCGTGCGTTTGCGTGTGTGTGTGCGTGTGCATGTGCGTGTGTGTGTGTGTGTGTGTGTGTGTGTGTGTGTGTGTGTGTGTGTGTGTGTGTGTGTGTGGTATTACAAATGAGGGAGAAGAGTGTGACATAAGTAATACCCTTATGTAAAGCACACCGAGTCCTGCCTGAAACAGATGCTGACAGATAAGAACAGATGCAAACCCCCACATCATAATGAAATGTATTCCCCCTGAGCTGTGTATTTTTGGTATCTGCCACAGGAGGTAGCAATGGGTATTATCACAAACCAATGCAATTAATGTGTGAATTAAGAAAGGATCTCTGAGAATGAATGACATATTAGCATGTCAGACTGATGGCAATTAAATTAGTATGATCATGTGCACACAATTAGGATCAGTCCTATATCAATGTTCTGTGGTCAAGAGCGGATACTCTGTATGTTTGTGCATATACCACCCTAGAATTGGAGCACACTCATGTACACCACAGTACTCAGTGCATGTGCCAAGGTAGCACTCTCACCATTACACTGGCAGACAAAATGTGTACTTTCAGGAAATCCAAAGCTATGTTCATATATGTTTGTGTAACATAGCAAGGAATAAGACTGACTTGATGTAATGGTTGTTGTGTAATGTCAGTACATTCACAAAAAAAATTAATCCCTATGCTAGAACTGAACATCAAGCTGTACAGTTCTTCCAAATAACAAGATGGCTATTAATCACATTCACCACAGTGGAACTGTTATCACAGCAGATGAACTCTACCTTTGTGAAGTCATTCAATCAGCTGTACTTTACCTGCCCATAAATTTTATCTGCTAAAAGTTGATGGCGGAGGCCTCTGCCACTCTATACGTACAAAGTATAATTGGGGTGGATGTCTTTTCTACAGAACAGTTATGGACACAAATACATATAGTCCCTCAATGCTGGTTTGCAACACTTGCCTAACAGCTGATAAAATCAACACTATAGTCGGATCAATGCATGTGTCATTGTATAACTGCATCATGAATTGTAATATTTGTGGTTGTGTGAAAGCATTACATTATGTGTATGAATCAAGGAATATGTGTCCTTGTAATTACTTAGAAATATTCTTGCAGTATGTTTGACAACACTGCCTGATGCTAGCTATACCCAAAGACACCTGTAGTCCCCTGCTGTTGCCACTGTGATGGTAAAACAATTATGTACAATGTGGATATAATCCTGTATTGGAATACATGCCTTACTTAGGCAACAACATGCATTTCATTGTCTCATGTCCTCAGTCCTGAGTAGGGGTCTCACTACAACTGTGATTTAACATCTATTCAAATGACATCATCAGTCTTCAATGCAGCCTTTCCAAAGGAAATGTACAATATACTCTTGTAACATGAAACAACGCTTACACATGAAAATAGCACATGTAGGTAACAACACTGTTAACATGTACACTGACTGTAAGCAGTGATGTTGGTATTTGAACTGCATAGCTAACATCACAAGCTAATGAATGTTTGCTGAACAACAAGCATGAATATAGATTTATTTGATGACTGTGACTCTGCACATTTCAATGGATGACATCACCGTTGTGAATAACCTTCATGTTTCCACAAAAAAGTAGTTTCACAAACAAACTGTTTAGCTGTACCTTATATGTGTATTTGCAGCCTGTTCTACAAAGTAAAAGGAAGCAACACACATTCAGAAATGACAGTCATTCCTGTATTTGAACTCCCTACTTATGTACGGCCATAATCTACAAACCAGTGTATTATACACACACACACACACACACACACACACACACACACACACACACACACACACACACGAGAGGATAAGTCTATCTACATATGAACCACACTGCATCTTTGAAAGGATGATGTAAGCTATGCCATGCAAAGGAGATGTGTGGGGAAAAATGACTTCTAAAGCTATGTGCAGTTCTAAATGTAGTCAGTACTAAGAGGTGTAATATACTGATACATTTATTTGCATTCACATACAACGAGGAGAGTCTCACTACTGTATTTGAGTATCCTACCTATCGATTTACACCAATTGGTGTGTTATGGCAGGGAGCGAAGCTGACTCTACACCCAGGAGTACTGAAGAATGATGAACAGCCAAGCTATTCAACTGAGTGCAGGGCATCAGGAGTAACATACATGAAGCAGTGAGGAAGAAGGGGGCAACCAGCTATGCAGCCAGATCAACTGAGTCAACCTTAGTGATTAATGAGGTGACAGATGCCATGCAGCATCATCCTCACATCCAAAACACTGACCCATGTCTGAGGAATGAGCCCATTCCATACTATTGTCACTACCACTGGACCAACAAGGGCTTTTTTGAACCAACAAGGGTTTTTGAAAATGTGAAACTTAAACCATGTACTTTGTGTCTGCAAGGTAATCACCTTAACCATTATACTAATCCCAACACAAACTACTAACCACCGGGTTATATGCACATGTCACAGGAGAGGTTTGACTTTAGTGGTGTGACAGTACATTATGGAAATTACATTATTAGTGTGTTGCTGACAGTATGCATTTGTGCACAGACTGGAAAGGGGATGTGGGATTGATCTAACCATGTAAATGTTTCTGACAAACGCAAATCAAACGAGCACACCAGTTGACTTAATCCTCCAGTGATGAAATGGACCCACCAAAAGACATACAAGTTGACTTCTGTGAGATTAGAACCCCCTGTCTATATAGTTATGTACTCTAGAAGACATTGTACTTAATACAAGCACCACCACAGAAGTCTGTCTTTTATAGTGTGAGAGCACACTTTATACAGGACATCAATGTGGTGTTGCATTGAAGATGATGTTGAGAGAAGAGTCTGACATTAATGTTTACACACCCTGCAGTGTAAAATTAAGCCCAGTCTACTACTACTACATAATGGACAGAAGTAGTTAAGGTCAGATTTACACAACTCCATACACACACTCACACACACAAGTTGACTGCTGTGAGATTACGACTCCCTACCTATCTAGTTATGCAATTTAGAGGATACAGTACTTAAGCACCACAGCAGAAGTCTGACTTTCATAGTGTAAGTGCACTTCATACAAGATGACATCAGTGTGGTGTTGCATAGAGGATGATGTTAGGAGAAGTGTCTGACACTGATGTGGACTTGCCCTGCATTATAAACTCCAGGCTACTAATGTAATGTTGGCAGCAGTAGTTAAGTTTACATTTGCACAGCTCCATAAACACACACACACACACACACACACACACACACACACACACACACACACACACACACACACACACGTTGACTGCTATGAAATTAGAACACCCTAACTATCTATTAACACAATCTAGAGGACATAGTACGTAATGCAGGCACCACTGCAGACATCTGAGTTTTAAATTATGACAGTGCAGTGTAGATAGTATTGGCTTCTTAGTCTGTGTCAGAGAAGATATTGTGATGTTGAAAGTTTTGTGCCACTCCATATTTGTTGATATGAAGGAGTAAGGTCAATGTTATGATCAATAATACATGCATACAGCTGATTTAAGTCAGCTATGCTGTCATTAATGTATACTGCAGAACTGAGAGTGACATGTACCTACCTGTCATGTTTATGTGAGATATACATAGTTGTGAAACACATGGCAGACAATGAATCATTCATGGATCATCAGGCTATGATAATAGTATGCAAACCTTAATGAACGGTACTCATATTAACAACGGTATGTGCTCATGCATGGGCAATGTGGACTGTCAATACCAAGCAATAGTTAATGAGGTAATGCAGGATGGATAAAGAATGATGATTTCTGAGATGGTTGTATATCATTTGTTGGTTTCATTGCTGTAATGCTGACCCAACTGTCCTGAATATAGTGGTCAATTAACCACACGTTTCATTGCATTTCACATGCGTACATTACACAATTTTCAGGTAATTAAGTAGTATCATCCAGTAGCAATAACTATTTTTGTTTGAAATCACTTCTTAAATGCAGTGCTGGGAAACATATTTGCGGGGATGCTGACAAAGTGCTAGTGCATGCATGTGCAGATTTTGATGTATTGAACTCAGACTGTGAAGTACAAGTGTTTTAATGATGTTCAGTGATGCTCCTTGGCAACTTTTGCACAAACAAAAATCACAGAGGAAATGTTGTGATCCTGATTACATTTACAACAGATCAGTTTTATCTTCACATGTTGCATTTATATGCTCCACATGATTTGGTATAGCCTTCAATGTTAGCTCCAAAGCTCAAACCACAAATGAAGTGTTGTGTTTGCCCTTCCATTTGAGCAATGGTACTCTGCAAGCAAACAGAGTTATCTGCCGAAGGAAGCATTAAAACACTACTTTTAGTGTGCTTTCTACAGCAGAAACAGGTAGAAATTGCTGTCAGCACTCTGGACACTGCTTAGTGGAGAAAATCCAATTGTTACTCTAGCTTTCTCTATGGCACAAGGTGTAAACTCTTTGAGCTAAATGAAAAAGCAAAACTGAAGTAGAGTTTGACTCCATCATGCTGATGATTTTACAAAGATTGTCAGCATGTCATTATTATACCAACTTTTTTATCATGACTTTAAGGATACCTTGGAATGACTATTATAAATATTTTGCCTGTCAAAATTGTGTATTGAATAGAACTGAAATAATATTTTAGACCTACTGTATACAAAACATGCTTTGTGGGAAATCACAAGTTAACTGGGTGTACAATGAGGTGCAAGCTAAACACTTACTGCATTATGCATTAAGACCTGAAATATAATTTACCTTGACATACTACAATTGTTCATTGCCAGATCGCACTCAACTGCTGATCACTACAACTAATAAAACAGTCAGTGCTTACACAGATACATGGGGAACTCATTCACAGGAAAGACACTTATAAAAACAGTCAGAATGAGTTTTAGCTAATGCTGGATATGAACCATTGTCAAGATGAAAAATTATGTTTATAAACGTGTTCATTATCTCTAAATTCCACCAAGGAAATCCTACTTCACAAATGTCAAAATTACACCTTTGAAAAGACAGTGATACCCTATTTAGATAATGCCATAACTTGACATTTACATACATCAGCCAAATGAACAGTCAACAGTACAAAGTGGTGACAGAGAAGGGGTGAAGACAGGGATGAAAACAGAAACAGCTATAGAGACACATATGAAAGGATGGTGTTATGGGTCATTATCTTTATGGTGTGTCCTCAGTATTAATCAGTCATGCTGTGTATCAGTAAGTGATGGCTGTGGGGATGAAGAAGCTGTAGGAGAAGCAAAAATAGATTCTGACATGAGAAGAATAAGGGTGGTTTAATAATTCTTCACCATGGGCATGGATGTTTGCAAATACTCTTTTGCAACAGTATTAAAAATTTACTAATGAGAGGTTGTTGCTGTGTAAAAAATAGGATGTATGTTAATAAACGTATAACATCACAGTAAGAAATCTGGATCAACTGTGTTTTATCTCTTAAGTCAGTGCACTTACATCTTGCACCATAGAGATGGTTACATAGCAGGTGGATATCTCCACTCAGTACTGTCCAGAGTGCTGACATTTGCACAGTGCCGCTAAGCTTGATTGTACTACAGAAGGCTGCCAAAATAACATTTTTCACTTTTTTTCCTTAATTGCTTGTCTCTCAGTAGCAAGCAAGCCCACAGGGCAAGAAATGGAAAAAATATGAAGTTATGATGAAAGTGATTCCTACATCTGTAGTAATAATTTCTGCAGTCTCTTCATACTGTACTGATTTGAACTCCAGAAAAACTTTGTTAAGAGCCCAAATTCACTGCATTTTCAGCTTCTCCCACAGAAACAGGTATACAAAATATCACATCACTCACGCACTCATTAGAAGAACTGCTCATTGGTGCCAAGCATGTTGTGCTAATGAAGATTACAGGAATGAAATTGTTCACTGTTTCCATCAAGCATGAGTCCTACTTGAGCTCTGCTAAGCAGTGTTGAAATTATACATGCAAAGAACATATATACAATTTATATTATATACAAGAAATCACAAGCTGCTTTTTCACACCTACTGCAAACATTGCACGTGGCTTCAAATCTTGCATCCTCTTTCGTGATTCTTTAAAATTATTTAATTTAACCCATGTACTACAATGCTATTCAGAGTGCAAAGTGCACCTGTGTTAATGTGAAATGCACTACTGATGGCAAGACAAACAACATTTCTCAGTTTGTACCTTGGGCAGTGAACTATTGTTCTCTGCTTCATAATGCTTCCACTCAATAGTGCACTGTACTAAAACTCATGCAAGTGAGGAACGCAAAAAAAGATAAAAAAAAAGAAAAGACAATTGTCAGCAGTAACACATACAGGGTAATACTAATTAAAAGGAAGGATTGTGGAGTTTTCTAGATCTGTGTGTGGTACAATCTTATCTTATGCACTAACTCTGTCAGATATCACGCTATCTGGAAATTAACCCCCTACTCAGTGCAATAACAACATTCACTCAGTTGTGTTCCTTATCCCTCTTTGCCTCCAACATAGGACTAGAAAATGTTACTTTCTCATTTGCTTGATCATATGTAGATCAATGTCATATTGACCAATACTTTACACTAATAACAGTCCACACCATTTTAATGTCAGGATGCCAACATTGCCAGCTACTTCTTTTCTTTATTTTCTGAACATATTCTCCTCCTTTCAGCTTAACAAAAATGCAGTGTCACAGACACGCATTTGCATCTTTGTTTCACTGTATAATGTGGCTAGTCAACATTTCGGACAGAGTTTTATTAGAGAATGGACAGTGTGCTTTTAGTATAAGGATGTCAGTGTTAAGGTTGTTCTCATAACTCTAAAGGTGCTTATGCCTTTTTATTATTTACTCTGCATGATACAAACATTTCAGAGAGAACAGTCATTTCAGTATTGCTTGCTTTTGTATTCAGAGCAGTCAGAAACAGTTGCAAGCCATTAGCAACTATGCTGTGTGCATGCAATTGTGCTGCTACCTACGCCGTCTTTGCATCACCTACACCAAGTGATTTTTTGGTATGCAGGAATGCTAATTATTTCACACCTCATTTGCATCTTCACAGTGCTCAGAGGTCTGAATCTACACTATAGAAAGGTAATGGTATAGCTATGGAAGTGGAATGCTATGTCTGATTGGATACAGACAGTGTATTACAGCTAGTGACTTGGAGGAGATTGTTCTACAATTCACTACACTCTTTTGTAAGCTATGTTTGTCCTCTACACAAACTGCTCACATGTTCATATGTTTAATCTGTTTCAGTATGCAATGGAAAAAAGAATTTTACGATGTATGCAAATTTAAAATTTCACTGCTGCTATATTGCACATGCGGCAGTTCTTGCTGTGCTGTCCATGTTGGTATGTTAGCTTCACAGAATTGTGTTAGCATTTGCTATTGCATGACTGGCTTAACCATGCAACCCATTGGATAGTATGAGTGACACACTGGATCAGGTAGTTTCTGTGATGGTAAGTCTGCTGGGGGAGGGACAGCATCCATGTGTCTTTGATGTCATCCTTGCCCTACTTCACAACCCCCTACCCTGTCAGAATGATGATGACTGTGCCATTGGCTTTGTTCCTTTGGTTTGACTTATGATTGCATATATGTCTGATGCTCAGTGTGGATAGGTATGAGACTGACAGCATGCAGGTAGTTAATCTTATTACACATTTGTTCATATCGTACAGGTTCCATACTTACCTTGACATTAATGCAATTATGAGTCATGTGCTTTGGGGCTGTCTCTGTCTGATGTTATCTGTACACAGACATTACATGAGTAAGTAATGTTTGTGGACATCAACTGGCCTCACTGTTAATATTTGTATATGCTTAGGTTGTTATATGTATTCCTTCGTGTGTGTGTGTGTGTGTGTGTGTGTGTGTGTGTGTGTGTGTGTGTGTGTGTGTGTGTGTGTGTGTGTGTTTGTGTGTGTCTGTGTGTGTTTGCTATCCTTTTCCTCTTAGTGAGGGCATGGGCATACTGTGCTCACCTATGACTGCTGGCTACCTCTGCAGCTGGATGATTTCCCTCAGATTCTTCGTCTGTATTTGTGGTAGATGCTGGCTTTCCTCTGGTCCAGGAATGTGTGGTCCTGGCCTTTGCTGTCCATGTTGCAGCTTTTTCCTCAAGATGATATTGTGCAACATGGCATAGACTGTGAGAATTTCTGCAAGGTGCCTAGATCGTACTGCAAGACACCCTCCGATTTCTCTAAAGAGTGAAACTATGACTTCAGCATACCAAACACACTTTGTATGATGTTTCTAGTTTGAATGTGGGCATTGTTGTCCTCTTCTTCTGTGGGTGTGTGTGAATTTTTGATGGCGTAATGAGCTACAGATCTAGTGCATAACCTATATCAGCCAGTAGATGGCCTTGTGGAACATCACCCCTAGTAAACCTTGTGTATAGCTGCAAGGTATGCCATATGTGTGAGTAATTATAACTGCCTGGGTTGCCTGCACAGACATTGAGGATGATCCCTTGGGCATTAAAGACAGCCTGACAGTTGACTGAGTGGAACCCTTTCCTGTTGATGAATGTCCCTCCTTGTTGATCAGATACGGCTTTTATTTCTATGTGTTTGTGCAGTCTATGTCCCCAGGACTTCAGGGAAGTGTGCTGCAGCATATAATTCCTGCATTGTTCTTGCTCTTTCCTCTGGTGTGTGTGTAAAATATATGTACTCCATTGCATGTTTCAGCATAGCATTTAAATACTGGTAGAATATTCTGGAAGCTGAGGTCAGTGACATCCCTACTATATTTCCTGTGGGTCTCTGAACTATACCAGTAGCTAATAGCCTTAATGCTACCCATACCTTAGTTTCCACTGCTACATGTTCTCCTTGATTTCCCCTGGGTCTGACGTGGGAGTAGCAGAAATTGCAGATTTCCTGTAGTCCATTCCTATAAATCCTGCATCACTCTACCTTCTTCTTCTTGGGCAAGGTCTATCAGCAGAATCAGCAGCATAGATTTGAGCTTGTTGCACATACACATACAAAAGAGTAACAGCAGCCATTAACATTGCTTTTTTTTTTCTAAGTGTGATGGTGGCTGTATTCCAATCAGTTTAGGTGTTCATGGCAAAGGGCAACAGCATCTCTATGTGGTTACTTTATAGCTTCTTGAATGGTTCTGCCATATTAGACTGATTCTTTAGCATGTACAGTAATTCATCTTGTTATGCTTTCATTAGCATACTGTGCTGTTTACATTTGTTTGCAGCTCATGTTGTGTAGAGCTGCTTAATGATACAAAATAGAGAGCTATTGGGTGCGCATTGTGACACAACTCTCAGACAATAACAGCACAAAAATTAGACGCTCATGAATCCAGCCCATAATCTATTTTTCTTGAACTTTTCTCAGAACAACAGTAACTTTTTTAAGTAAATGGCTGACAATAATACACATCATTTTTTTTAATAATACGTTGTAATGATAAAATATATTATTTTAGGGTTTGGATGGTTTGTTCCATTTGATGATCTTTGGAAAGTATTTACACTAGAAATGAACCAGTTTTTCCTTTGTTCTGAAGAAGACAGAACATTGAAGATGAAAAAGTTAAACCCAAGTTGTAAGAATCCTTTGAAAGCTTTTTTTGCTGTGGTTTATTTTTGTTTATACCAATCATGCATGGCCTATTACTGTTAGTTTTTTAGTTTATTTTCAGTGTTAGCACACTTTATGGATTACAGCAAATTATCTGAGTTATATATTCTAGTTTTAAGGAACAGATCCAGAAAACTTTGTCTCACTTTGCAAAGCAAATGTGCACAATGAGTGGCCACATGCAGGGTAGGCACAATTCAGAAAACCCAGTTACACAACATGGCTAGACTGAATAATGTGACCTCCCGTGTTATGTGATAATGACTGCATACTGAAGTACTGCATAAAATAATAAGGCAAAACAAGATGGCAGAGTGATTCAGAAACATCTAAATGTTGTGCAGGGATGCTGAACTCACCTTAGATTTGAACTCAGCCATATGGCTGTGTTCAGCTGGAGTACATTATGCAAATAAGTTTTGGGTTGTTATAGCCCTTGTAAATTTGGTACAAATCATTGATATTTCAGCGTGATGATGTCCACATGCCTGTGTACCTGTGTGCAGCCAGTTAGTGTAGGGCTGAGAGAAATGTCTTCCTTCTTTAAGTATCATTGGGTGGAGTTCATGTAGAGAATGCGTTCTCAACAGCATAAGCAAGGATGGAGGACTACTATGTTTCATACCTTAAAGTGCCACTGGAACTATACAGTATGTATGTTTTCGGAACTTGCCATTTGCTGTGCTCATTGATTCCTACCTTAGTGAAGAAGATAAGACATGTGAGAATTACTTTGGGTGCCAAATCATCTGCTATTTTTCTCCCAGGATTCTTTGAGGTGAGACATCATGGCTATAGAAGGAGAGGGTAATGGTTCCTTTAGAGCACAGAGGTGGAATGAGGAGGAGTTTAACATTTTTCTGGACATCATCCATAAGGAGTACAATGAGAGACTTTTGCAGGAGGGCTATAGTAGGTCATAGTATAAGGCTGAGGCCTGGAATAGTTTGAGCAAGGCTGCCACCCATGCTACTGGCATTACATGCATGGTGGAAATGTGCCATCACATTTACAATGTCATGTGGTATCACAAACCTGACCTCCTCTGCTGATGGGAAGATGCAGTTAAGGTGTAGTCACCACCTTTGTACTATAAGTATGAATTCTCTTAGGTCCCCAGATAACCTGCCACTGCATGCCATCATCAAGTTTCATTATACCCCTTTTATGCCTCCAGCTCCTAAAGAGATTGAAAGGAATAGGCAGATGTACAGGAGGACATTGGAATGCCTAAGAGAGTGCTTGAGTGAGTGCACATGCTGTCATAAAAATGTATAGCTTCTAATACTCAGAATAGTAGACATTAAAAATAATGTATAACTTTCATACACTAGTGCCATATCTGTCAGTATAGGCTTAAACCAAAGGTATTAGTATGACAATGCAATGTTTAGAGTATTACTTCATACGTTCTCCTGTGAACAGTGGACAAGAAGATCTCCATGTTAAGTGCCACTGTTCTCACACTGATGAGGATATCAGTGGTTTCATCCCTAACCACAACTACTGCTCTAAACAAGAAAAACATTTCATGCATATTTTCTGACCAATACTATCACTGCACCAGTGCACAAAATATGTCTGTCTGAGCAGCATAAAGTATATGTATGGTATTCTCAGACATCAAAATGCATCTCTCACAGGTCTGCACAAATAGTACCAGCCATTAATCTTCTACATGGAATAATGTATATATATATATATATATATATATATATATACATACATATATATAAATTCACTTCAGATGATCGAGTTTCTGAAATCTTGAAACTCATATGATTGAGACCACATGTTCGAGTTTTCAGAAACTCGGACATCAGAAGTGAAAATAAAAAAAAAAAAAAACATTTAAATATTTTTTTTGCAGGGGGGCAAGACCCCCTGCACTCCCCTACTTAAATATACTAAGTCAGAAATCGTGCTACAGTGGGGAAAAGGGAAATCTCCCATTCCGTGCTTCTGCAGACACTGCAGAATGAGAGATTTCCCTGTTCCCACTGTAGCAGAATCTCATACTTCGTATATTTAAGTAGCAGGTGTACAGAGGGCTTGCCCCCCTGCAGAACCCCTATCCTAAGGCACTCACACACTTTATTTACCCCCCCCTTCAGATGTTTGAGTTTCTGAAAACTCGATCATATGGTCTCGATTATATGAGTTTTGAGATTTCGGAAACTCGATCATCTGAAGTGAATATATATATATATATATATATATATATATATATATATACATATATATATATATATATATATAATATATATATATATATATATATATATATATATATATACACACACATATATATGTATATATATATATATATATATATATATATGTATATATATATATATATATATATATATATATATATATACACACACATATATATATATATAAATATATATATATATATATATATATATATATATATATATATATATATATATATAGGCTTTAGACATCCATGATTATACAATGCTTTGCAAAGTGTATCCTGTTTACTGTATCATTAGCAATGATAGTTAGAATGCAGTTTTCATTGTATTCATATTTACCTTCCTCACATTCTTTGTTATTATCCCTTTTTTATACACAATTTTTGTCATCTTTTTTTTGTTTCCTCCATTTGCTTACTATTAATATTCCACAGCACCATAGCAACCTTCAAATGGCCCACTGGCAAGGCCTATTGGACAAGTACAAGTGACAGCAGGAGCAGCTCCAGAACCACAACCACCAGCAGAAGCACCCATCACATATAGGTCCCAGCCTGCCACAGATGTGTCCATACCTCTTGCCTTATCTGCCCACCTGCTTCAGGTGGCCATGCACTGGAAGCTGGTACAGTGGTACCTGCTGGTAGCAGTATGAGTACAGGTGATACTATTGTCACTCATTAGCAGCTGGCAGGTGTTGTGGGGAATATCACTAACAGGAGTTTGGATGCCAGCACCAGCCACATGAAGACAATGCTTTGCTGGCAAGTCGAGTTTCATCCGTGTCCAGCACTGGCTCCAACTGCTGAGGCAAGTCCCAGTGATGCCAGTTCCCAGAGAAATGAGTAATCTCACATTGTGTCTCAGCAGTCTCCCCTTTGTCTGATGCCTTCTTCAACATTGTGTTCCCAGCTCCCTGTTAGTCATGTCTCCTGCTACCTAACCTACCTCTGTTACCTTCCTCTTACTTCCTTTACTTACTTCCCCAACTTCCTCTTCTCTTAAAAAAAATGGGCACTTGTCCCCCCAAAATAAATATTCCTGCAACCCCACCTCCACCCTACTCATTCTTTTTTGCTTACACTCTGTTTTACCCTCTGCTTGCTGCCCATTTTCATCTCTGTCCCATATTTTCATTTCCAACCAATAATCTGGTCAAAAATAGATAAACACATTGCACACATGCTGTAAGAGGGATTATAAAACAATTACCCTTTTGTGGTTATGCAGTGTGCAACAGGCCACAGAGAGCACCACTGATTTGATAACCATATCTAACCAACAATAAATGACACTTCTTGTTGTATGGCAAAAATAACCCCAATCTATATCATGCATTACAGATATTGCCATCTGTCTCACAAATGAGCTGAGTGCCAGTACATGGCAGTTGTCAAATTTAACACGGAGTAGAGCTTACGCATTTGTTCTGAGTGCTGACATGGCTCAGTTTGTTAATGAGCTACTGTGTATATTTTTACTTTTTTGCAACCATTACATCCATCTGTAACATTACCCTCTTTTGCATCTTTCCTGACACCTTACATATAACTCCTGTATTAGCTCATCTAGTTAATACTGTGTGTATAGGAATATCACTGAACAGGGTAATGAGTTCAAATCTCCTTAGGGTTGATCTTGTGTTTTGCATTACAATTACCATTATAGTATGGATGTATTGATAATATAAACGTGATGATGTACATCATGTTACTTTACTGTATCCCCCCAGTCCTGGCTGAGTTTCACATTGTGTATATTCAGGCATTTCAGATGGATAGCTGTGAATATATCATACCACCTTCTCACAGGTTCATAGGTTCATAGTTGCTTACTAGGCTATTAATCCATGAGGATCTGGAGGATCCTAGCCATATATTCAATGTATTTCAAGTATAAATGATCCTTATATTTTAAATATGAATAACCCAGTGATGAACAAAGCATTTACATGTTGCTCCTATCCATAAATGATAAGGGTATTAAACCATGCTGAATTGTGGTTATCCATTCACTCATCCAGATTATATCTGAATAGCATAAGAGAAGTACATTGTTTTATGTGGAGAGGAAGAAACGTTGTTTTATTCTCTGTGATACGTATCTAGCCCTCCAACATGTTCTATTTATTTTGCAAAAGAGATTAAGGCCTTTTGAGTGGGTTTTTGTGTCCATATTGAATTTGTGAATATGCAATAGGTCTAGCAAGACAGGGTCTGTTGAGGTTCTGTATGACATCTAGAAGAGGGACTTTAGACCCCTGATTTTCTTAGTATAAAAGTGTTCTGAGCATTCAAGTTGTGTCAAATGCTTGGACAGGTACATACTGAGGGAGACACTACACTTTGTGACTGGGCTGATGAGTATAGAATACAGAGTAGAATACGGTAAAATTATCACATCCCTCAACCTGGTTGCCATCCCCTTAGCAATAAAGTGCATAATAAAAAAGACTTTTTTACAATAGTGGATAAGTTTTGCTTGAAAGACAGTTTATTGTCTACAAACCTTCCCAAGTCCCTAATTACCAAACCACTTTAAAGACTTGTGTTGTTAATGTGACAGTTACAGATGACTTCCTGCATGCCAAAGGATTTCTTGGCATTTAGTTTTAGTCCATGGTTTTGACACCAGTTATTGCTTTGGTAAAAACAGTATTGGAGGGTCTTGGTCTCTTCAGGGGAGTTTAAGATGTCACCAAGTTTTCAGTTATCTGCAAACTGTTCTGCATCCCTGTATGTTCAGCAGCTCCCTTTGCAGTCTTATGTTAGTTTTCATCATATTTTTGTTGCTGTACTGCACCTCTACACTCAGCCCTTACCAATCATGCCCTTACTTTGATTAGTAAGATATGCTTATGCATATCTTTTACCCTGAGTCACAACAATAATTCAGTAAATTAGCATTACCATCTGTGGACATGATTGCACAATGACTACAGTTAACATTCATGCACAATCAATGTTTGCCAAAGCTATCTGTACTTTACTCTGGCCACGGGTTGGTCTAACATTATCTTCCCATTGGTCCGTTCTACAACCATGAGGAAGAGGTCTTCATCATCCAAACTAGACTGACTACATGCCTTCCTAATGAGACTCGGCACTCATCTCACAAGCATGATAAAGAGTGTGCTAACTTGGCAGCATTGTGGATACTGCATTTCTGAATCCCTGGGTAAATTCAATGCCATGCGAATAACGTAACATTCTTCACAATTTTAGTGACACTTTGGTTCATTTGCATTAGTCAAGTTGTTTTTGAATGGCAACACCAGCTTTTTAAAATGTTTAATGGATTTAATTCACAAGAATTGTTTTGTATAGATAGAGACAGTTACATTTTATGGTACAGCTAGCCCACTGTTGTAGAACAAGTTAAAACACAAAAAAATCTATTAGGTTCCTTACCAAGATAGTTAATATATCTGAGACATTTAAATGCATCCAGTTTTGTTGTTGCAAATGAGACAGGTGATGGAGTTGATGGCAGTCTACCTTCTTCTTTCGGCTTTTCCCGGTTAGTGGTCGCCACAGCGGAACTTTGGTCTGCTAATGACTGACAGTAGATTTTTACAGTGCCAAGGTGCCAGCTCGACGCCCAACCTTCAACGAAGGAACGCCCATTTACGCATGTCTTTCTAATGCCACTCGACTGCTGGGAGGACATGCAGACTCCACACAGAAGGCGCTCCGGCCGAGAATCGAATGGGAGAACTTCTTGCTGTGAGGCGACAACGCTATCGCTGCACCACTGTGGCTTATCATCTTAAATAATTTCAGTAAAAGATATTTAAATAGATGTTTTTCATTTATGACTGCATCTTTTTGGAAAATTGCACTTGAGTAAAAAGACTAATCAAAGGCCAAAGAGTTTCTTTTTTTACTTCTCACTGGTTTAATCAAGAGTTTTAAATTATATACTGATTGTATTATTCTATACAATGTCCCTAGAAATCAGAAAAAGGCTCACTACTCACCTTAATTACCTACTGCAGGTCAGTGAGTAACAGCAAAAGTGAGAACATGAGATTCAGAGACAGCAATGGCCACAATGAGAAAGATCTCATTATTGGCTCATTAGCACATCTGTGAATCACACACTAACCATCACTAGCAGTGTCAGGAGTGATAGTGGTAGTATTCTCCCAAGAAGCACTCACTCACAGGCGCGTACGCATGCGCACACACACACACACACACACACACACACACACACACACACACACACACACACACACACACACACACACACAATCTATACTCTTCTTGATTCCCTGATTCCCTACCTAACCCTCCTAGTGTGACCAATCAGGTAGATATACACATTAATGCAGCTTCATTCATGCATCTATAGACAAACACATACATAAACACACTAACCCCACCAACCTCCATGACTTAATTGAACTTCTGCACTGTGAGTGCTCCCACAGGCCAACATGGGTGACCACCATGTTTTTCCAGATGTCATATTTGTCTCCAAAAGTAAAAATTTACAGGGATGAACAATTTTCTGAATTCTTTGGCAGTATAAATCAGGAGCCATTAGGATTTCCATCTGAGAGGACCTGGGTAATCAGCATTAGACACACTCCTGGACTTTAGTATTATCATGCAGCTCTGCCCACAGAACTGACCTCCACACTGAGGTCCCCACTAGGAGAATACCTCAATGATAATGGTGTTTAAGAATCAGAAAGGCATACCACAAGGGGAAAATGTTTGTGTTAAGGCTTTCCCTTGTGGTAAGTGTTTCTGAATCTCAGCTTGGGTCTTCAATTCCTTTCTATTTTAGTGAAACATAATTAAATTAAAATAATAGATTTAATGAAAGATATTAAAGACCTGGCCAACAACATCACCATTGCAACAGATTTTGATGTTCATGGAATGACTATCCACTATTTATACTTGAGAATGCTGTGTTCACATGCCAGAGTAATATTGTATTCACTCAGGTTTGCACAGCTCATAACTTACTTTTAAAGTTTTCTAAGCTAAACTGTACCTAGCTTGCATTCTTTGCAATGCAGGATTTTATATAAAGAATTGGTACCAGTCTTCTCTCTATTACTGGGTTCATTCTTACAATAATCAGGCTTTACCCTGGTGTTATTAAACCCGACAGCAAAAAATGTATATGAGATAATGAAACTGCCCTAAAAGTATGCACTGAGGTGCAGAGCATGCTGCATGCGCAAACCTATTCTTCAGTCCTTGTACACAAGTACAGGTACTGGAGAATAGGTTTGTGCAGTACTTGTAAAGGGATGTGTGCACATTAAGGTGAAATGGAATGATTCATCTCTATGCATTGTTCTGTTCTCCAGACCATGCACCAGAGAAGGTGCATGCAGTTCTTGCATGCTACTATACACAATAATTATGACTAGCTCTGTCTGTCTCTGATAATATCACTAAGATTCTCCATTCTCATAAGATCTTGCTCTGTTCTGTTCCCTGTAGGTAAGTGGTTCATATATTGCTACTAGGCAATTGATCAGAAGATGATTTGTTGTTTAGCCAGTGCAATTCACATTACCTAGTATCTCTTTCAATGAGGGTGTTCGGTCCGGGACTTGTGATGTAGATGTGATTTCTCATCCACTCATCCAGGCTAATTTGAAGATGGGGGAAATCACCATGATTAACACGAAAGAGGAGTATATTCTAGAGAACAGGAATTATTTAAGTGAGGCATCAGTCACACTAGCAGGTTCAGCTTATGTTATGGTAATGATTAAAAAATCTTTAGTACAGGTGTTTATCATGTTGCTGGTTTTATGACAATGAAAAAGGTTGATTAGGTCAGGGTCATTTCAGGCCATGTTAGCTAGGCAGAGGTCAGCCATAAAGAGTCTGCATGAGACACAAAAAGGAGCTAGAGCTTTAAGGCATTTTACAAAAGTAATGGAACTCTTACTTTGGTTCTCTTGGCATCTTTCAAGGTTAGATCATATGCCCAGACAAGTAGATGCCAAAGGGAGCACTGTATTGAATTACAGGCTTCATAAGGGGGAAGTACAAAGGTATAATGACATCCATGGACCTGGAGAAATACCCCTAGAAATTAACTGAGCCAAATAGAAACATTTCCTAAAAACTATGGCTACATGGTGGTAAAGGGAGAACTCATTGTTAACAATGTGCCCAGGTCTCTGATATCTGTGTTTATTTTCATAGAGTCATGATAACTGTTGTAGTAACAAGGGTGAACTCCTTTGCCAGAGGACACAATGCTACAATTTTTGGCATTTAGATTGAGATTAGGGTCCTGACACCATATTCTTGTGTGTGCGCG
Organism: Protopterus annectens; assembly: GCF_019279795.1. NCBI lineage: Eukaryota > Metazoa > Chordata > Ceratodontiformes > Protopteridae > Protopterus > Protopterus annectens. Next base: position 1,176,680,520 of record NC_056729.1, on the reverse strand, counting down.
TGTGTGCGTGTGTGCGTGTGTGCGTGTGTGTATGTGTGTGTGTGTGTGTGTGTGTGTGTGTGTGTGTGTGTGTGTGTGTGTGTGTGTGTGTGTTTGTATTACTCTTCCTTGTAGAAGGTGAGAATCTATGAGAGCTGATGATGGCTCCAAGTTTAGAGTCATTAACAATCTTAATCAGCAAAAGGCTTTTGACATCAACTTTGACATTAGAGGAGTAAATACTAAACAGGAGCAGTGCCAGTATCAAGACCCAGGGGCACAACTAATAATAATCCTTAGAGGAGAGTGTGCCCCAGTCTTAATTATCTGGGTTTTGTCCTGACACATTTTGTGAACCATCAAATAACACAAGGGTTACATTTAATTTAGTAAATATTTCTATGATGCCTTAGAGGGAAATGGGGTCAGGAGCTTTGCTTGTTTGAAGTAAGCTCTGTGTAAGAATTAGTGACTTTTTCCAAGAAGTTAAGTAATTTATGTAGTTTAAGCAGCCAGGATACACCCTTTGTAAACTCAAATGATTTAGATCAAGAGACTTTAGGCTGCTAACGTCCATGTTTATGAAGTCTGTAATGATATGCTTCACTGTCTTGCTGTTCATTGGTTTGTGAGGCTAATTGATCCATAGTTGTCAGTGTCAGTGCTGAGTCATCTGTGTTGTACAGGAATGATCTTCACAGTTCTCCTAGTGTCAGGAACAAAGCCATCTGTGAGGATAAGGCTGAACAGCTTATGGAGTGGGTCAGTAAGACAGTCCTTCACACTGGCAAGGACCTACCCTGGCACATTATCCGGTCCCACTGAGCTGGTAGTTTTCACCTCTGATTGAGCTTTTAGGATATTCAGGGGATGGGATAGTTGGGACAGGTGAAAAATGGAACAAGTCTATGTAGGCTAGGGCAAGACAGGGAGAACAGTTTGAAATTAATTTATCTTCTAATAGATATGCCTTTAGGAACAGAGTGGATGGAACCATTATATATGGGCTCATAGGACCATAGGAAGTACAAGGCAACAGAGTCTTGCAACCATTTATACTATGCCAGTACCCAACCTTAGATCATACTCCCTTTTTTTAAGGAGGGCTACACCAGTCAAGCCAGGGGTGAACTTGTGAATACCAATTCAATCATCCAGTGAATAGAATCCCATTAGAATCAATATCATCTGTTAGTATTTTTGGGTCATGTTACTTATATAGCTGAAGGACTTGTGATTTTTTTATAAACAAGAAGCATGTAAATTATCACATATGACATAAGCAATCATACATTTATATAAATGAAAACAAACCATATTGACATAATTTTAGTTACAAACATTATAGATTACAACCCATGCTGACATAATTATAGATGCAAACATTATACATCACTTAAACTCTATCCAGTTCATAGGTTCATAGGTGTTTACTAGGCTAACAACCACAAGGACGTTTTTAAGCCTAGCCATGCATCCCAAATCTCTGACAAGTTCTAATACCCTCTGTGGATGTTCCAGTTGTTGGATATGCCTGGTTAGGTACATAACAAAGGGGTCATTGTACTCAATGATAGGTCTGATGAATGACAAATACAGTGGAACAAATACCTCCTTGGTCTTAGATGCCATATCTTTGTTTATAAGTTGGGCAACACAGAATGATTTCCTCACCACTGTAGAGACATGATGATCAAAGGCTAGATTACTGTGTGTGTCCCTAAGTCCCTGACTACTGGGTCAACTCTAAGGGGTGTGTTGTTAATATGATGGTTACCAGGGATGGATGACTTCCCAAAGGATACTATTATGAATTTCTTGGCATTTAGTTTTAGTCCATGACTTTGACATCAGTTGTTTGTCTGTGTCAGCCCCTCCTGGAGAACATTTGTGTCAATGTAAGATTCAATGACAACTCTTAATTTGCAATCATCTGCAAATTTAGTCAGCCAGAGACCAGTGACATTGGCCTTGACTTCTGAGAAGTAAATGCCAAAAAAGAGTGGTCCAAGGACTGATCCCTGAGGGACTCCACTTATGACTGGCCTCTTTGTCAGTCATTGTCAGTCAAACAAATAAACCAGAAACCAAATGGGCAATACAAAAACCAAGAAATCCAACAGCCCTCGATAGATAAAGGAACAATAAAGTCCAAGGAATGTTCAGTAAACCACACTTTAATAGCACATTAATGCTGTACACAGTACGTTTTCGTTTTTAGTCACTTCATCAGATGTGGGTTGAAATTACAAGAATCTTGCTTATCATACCTTCCTTAGTTCAAACCAACCAGTAAAATCATCACATTTTAATTACTTCAATTAAAAACACACAATGTTTGGATTTATTGTCAAACATTAACATGCCTTAATTTAAACCTTGTTCCTCCTCTGCATGTATTTGTTCTCATAATTCCCAATTTTCCTATGTAATTTGCCCCTACCCTTTTCCAAAGATCCCAATTCAAATTGTTTCATCTCTGTAAGAAGGACTAATGACTGACTTTTACAAAGGAGACTATTTTGAATTTATACCTGGCTCTGAAAAATTTGATTGTTTTTTCTAAGCTCTTTGTTTAATATATTGAGTTTAATTATTTTGAGGTGTGGGATTTTCAGTTTGTTACTAAGCAAGATGTTTTTTTTTCTTGTTACAGAGTTTGGGGGTAATTCAGTAAGGGTTAAATAGTAATTTTTTCTGAACATGGGTGCAGAGAGTTTTAGATTCAGTAAACTCTGTGTAGTGGCACTCAGTCATACGCATTCACGGGCAATAACAGAAACTTTCGTGGAATGCAAATTTCAGCACAAGTAGCTGAAATTTATGCTAATGAAATGAACAACATGGTGGAGTGATCCAACAACCTTCAACACAGCTGTGTAGACTCCGTGTCCATATTAGTAGTGTACATGGAAATTCTTCACATACAGGAGTCTACACAGAAGCAAGGCCATGTAAAAGTCCAGAAATATGGACAGAATACCCATGAAAAGGTACCAACACAGTTATAATGGGCAATTTAAACACTGCATATGTCCAAAAGCATCAGGGGTGTGTGTCAGGTTAGTATACATTTAAAATATTTTTTTTCCACATTTGCACAATGCGCCATTTGCCACAAAAGTTTTTAAATATGAATAACAGAAACGTCTTTGAAAAGAAGAGTATAATGTACTGTCACAACAGGTACAGTAATACCCTGCCTTATGTCTTTAAATTCGTGCTGCCGTGGTATTGCTCAGCTTACACGGCTACTAACCCTGTAGATTCTAGGCTGTCAGCATGATTATTATGCAAATGAGTGCAACAAGCAATGGATTTGTTGAATCACAAAAAGCAGGAACTGTGTAAGGCTGTTCACTTTGTGTAAGCTCCTACATTGTGTTTATGATTCCCATGGATGTATATATATTGACAAGCCATCCCTTTGTTTCCCCACCAGCAACAACAGCAACAGGCACAGCAACCCTGGGTCACCTTGAGTTTTTCACACATATATAACCCCCGTACAAGTTGTAAGATATGATGTGTTCTCCCTCATGGACAGGGCCAGTCAATGGTGCTCACTCATCCAAACACAAACAGACAAATAGGGTCAATAAGGGTATTGTGATTACACAACTAAGCTACTAAACAGTATTCATCTGCTTGGCTACTAGCCTCAGATGACACTACAAGGCAATGTGACTATGCAGGCCTCCCAAGCGGTTGTCGAAAACATGGCTTGGTTATGTCATCTGCCATAAGATCACCTGCAGTCCTGTTAATATTAGACTTGTGCTGTGCACATGTGTTGAGTTCTCTGATCTGTAGTATGTAAACTTAGATAGGCAGGGGTTCTGTCCTCACTGCAGTCAAGTGTGTGTGTGTGTGTGTGTGTGTGTGTGTGTGTGTGTACATAAAAGTGGAAGTGTGCATCCCCCACTGAGTTCTCAAATGGCATGGTTTTGCACTGTTTTGGTTCTTGCCCAAACACCCAGTTGAGGCAGGCCTCCAACCTCTTGTCTCCCACGTGGTCTGCTTATGTGATCTACCATAAGATCACCTGCAGTCCTACTAAAATCCAACTTGTGCTGTGGTCTGCACGTTAAGTACTATGATCTGTAGTATGTAAACTGTTAGAAAAATATGTATTAGTAATATGCTTAGTGCATTCGAGGTTTAAAAAGGGTTAACATATTTATTCTATTTCACACTGCATAAATCTGAACGAACTGCAGAAGCATTCCAATCTTGTAATGTCATGAAATATGCGCAGTTATGATCTTTGCTTATGCTTTGGAAATTTACAGGGAAGCATTCAATTTCTGCTAGTATCAGGGAAATAATAATAGATGTATCACTTCTACTAATGTCATAAGATTTAAACAAAGAGTTATTGATTTTCCACTTATGCTATGAGAAAATACACAGCTGCAGAAGCTATTGATAATGAAGACAAAGGCTGTTTGAAAATATGAACTGCAATCAGCATTAACTTGTACCTAAGCTAGAAAAGTACCTTGAAATGTAACATATGTATTAGAGCTGCACAATAGAAGCTTATAGTGGGCTAAAGAAAATACAGCCCCCAAGGTCAGGCTGTTTTTCTCAAATGTTTTTCATAAATCAAGTCTTGTCAGCAGGAAATCCAAGTAATATTTTCTATGTAACATATAGTGAGTTTCAAATCTGAACATGTCAGCAGGAAATCTGAGTAACATTTGCTGTAGAACAATACAAAAAGCTGTGTCTAACTACGTCAACCATAGAAAGTAACATTTTATAGAACAGTATAAGAGAAGCATACTGCCTGTTAGTAATTAGGCAAAATCCTGTATGTGCATGTTTTTGTCTCCTTGCTGCAAGTAATAAAAGGTGCCATACCTGAACCTTACGTGAATTGGTCTTTGAAGTTTTTTCCTTTGACAGATTGGTCCTTCGAGCCGGAGCCCTCACTTCACCTCGGATCAGACGGGCCAGGTGGTTGAAACCGTACGGGGAAGAAACCAAATCGGCTCTTCTTATATGAAAACCCCTCCGACTGAATTGTCGTACAAAAGAGGCCAGCCACTTTCTGATCTGCGACTGAAGGACGGGTCTCCACGAACCAGGTGATCAATCACATAGGCTCAGGTAAGGTGAATATACTTTTTTTCTGTTTTCTGTTTTAGATCAGGAACTAGATTTGTATTGTTTTTGTCAGGACTGTATTTCACAAGTCAGGGACAGAAAAGATTACTGTCTTGGCATAGATCAGAAGAAACAGAATAGGTAGGCAGTCATTCTGAAGAGACTATAACAAAATCTGTGGTACCACGTTAAAAATAAGAGAAGTTACGTAATGATCAAAAAGGGTAGAACAAAATGGCTAATAATTGCACAAAAAGACCCCAAAATCCGCCGTTAACTGAAGACGCAAAATACATGCAGTCGCAGCGCGCTGACAATATTAAATACTATTCAAAATGGGTTATTAAGTATGAATTCGATGGAAAATTAGAAAAATCTTCGCTTATCAAACTTGTCAAATAGCTCAAAACCGATTCCAAAGGTCAGGTAAAAAAGCAATGCAAATTAGGAATTCCTCAGGCACACAGGTGGACTGAGGAAGTAAACCGTAGGGAACAAAAGAACAACAATTCAAAAACAATGTTTTTAGACAAAGAGGACAATAACTTAGTAATGGCATCAGCACCTCCACCTCCCTTACCAGAATATGAAGCAAGTGAACAGGTTAGTCCACCCCCACGATATCCTGTTGTCACTGAAAATAGAGACATTGTAAAAGTAAAATAATTTATTAGAGATCCCATCGGGACCAGGTCTCGAACACGGGCAGGTAACTCAAATGAAGGCATTGAGTTATATCAAATGGTTAAGAATTCACGATCTATGAGTGAAGAAGAAATATGCCCACTCATAGAAGTACCTAATCCTCAGGCAGGACAAGATGGTCAGGACCCAACTATTCTAGTGAATAGACCCTGGACTCTGGAAAGCCACTGAGGGAATTCCCCATCCAAAAGTTAATTTTAGAAAGTTCTCGGAAGATTTACAAGGAATGAGGCTAAGTTATAATTTAAATGGTGAAGAGGTAGAACAAGTAGTTAGACAAATTGTGGGGCCAGATTGGCACATGCTTAGTGGCAACTGGAATCCCCGTGACGCTGCACATAGACCCCTCCCACATAGCAGTGCAGAACTAGACAACAGAGTAAAAGGTCTTACAGACCGCATCTCTAAGAAATGGAAGCCTAGGGCAGACTGGACTTGCATTAATCAATGCATCCAACAAGAAGGTGAAACTGTTGACCGATATTATGCCAGATTATTAGAATGTTTTAATAACCACTGTGGAATGCAGGTTCCTGAAGATCAAACACAAGATTCCCCATATGAACAGCAATTAAAGAATGCATTTTTAAAAGGCAGTATTGCACCCATAAGCAGTTTTATTACAAAACACATGGTAGACCATCGTACAAGCAGGTTACAGTCATTACTTGAATATGCTAGGCATGCCGAAAGGCATTTTAATAGCAAAAAGAAAAAGAAAGCTCAAGTATTTTCTGTAGAAGATGGAGCAGAAGTTTATGTAGTACAGTCTGGGAAAAAGGGCAAGAAAAATGCACAGGCAAACAAACAATCTGATCAATGATCAGAGGACTTTGAGGGGCGAAAGAAAAGGGATGAATGTTTCAAATGCGGTAAAAAGGGACACTTGGCAAGGGATTGCAGGAAAATCAAGAAGGCAACCACGGAAGACAAGGAGGGTGAGGACTGACTATATGATAGTCAGGAATCACTAGAAGGGGATAGCAAAAAAAGGACAAATGAGAATGTGATAGAGGAAGTAGAGAATGTGACAGAAGAGATAGAGGAAGTGCAAGAAGTTAGTGATAGTGAAGAAAATGAAATATTAGACTTAGCTTTATTGAGCCTGGAGCTCTATTTAGCAGACACAAAACCAGAAGCTACACTCTTGGTAGAAGGGAGGGAAGTCAAATTCTTGTGTGACTCAGGGGCATCACGAACCCTGATACATCCCTCCAAACTGCCAGAAAACACAGAGTCACCTGATTACATACTGGTAAAAGCAGCTAATGGACAGCTGTATCGGGAGCCCTTCTCCTGTAACATTGTGATAACTGATCCGGTTTCAGGATTGACTCAGAAAAGCAAAATTGTTGTTTCTGCAAAATGCCCAGTAAACCTCTTGGGCAGAGACCTCATGCAGCTATTTGGTATAGCAGTAGTCCCAGCCATGCAGGGTATGGAAGCACAGCGACAAATTGATACCTTTGCAGTGCAATCGGAGGGTGAAAAGTTTTATTGGTACAGCCAGGACTTGGTTACGACTGGTCCAGGGACTGTGGCCGAAGAGTTAATGAATGTAGCCATCAGCAAATTCCCCTCCCTTGACATTGATAAGCAACACTTGCTGCACTGTACCCTGTATTATTGTAACACGCCAGGACCTGATAAGGAATATGAGCAAGAATTGTTTAGAAATCGTGCAAACAGATTGATATTACATAATCTGTACTGGGACACAGAAGGGAACAATATAGCTAGCTGTTCATTGCCCCAGGAGTTCTTTGCACTCTATAAATCTAATTGATTACCACGTTAGCTTAACTAAGGGCAGAAACATAGAATGGGCAGACTTAGGAGAAAAAGTCATGAGATGGGAAAAACAGACAGAATTAGAACTGTCAGAACAGGGAATACAAATACAGAAGCTAAATTGGATAACTCAGACCCACCCAGCCATACACTTGCAGTCTAGCAAGAACAGCTGATTAGCACTCCTATTAAAGGAGGAAGAGAATGCCTTACAGAATATACCAGAAACTCTCTGGTCAACAGGAAAGTCAGATGTAGGACTTATTCGTACAGCGGGGCCAATTACTATCACGCCAAAGTCAGCATTTAGACCACAGAAAAGACAGTATCCCTTAAGAAAAGATGCAGAGGTAGGACTCAAACCTATTATAGCAGCTTTACTTAGGGAAGGGGTGCTGGTGGAATCTCCCGATTCACCATGTAACACACCCTTATTTCCTGTTAAAAAAGCAAATGGAGAACGGCGTATGGTCCAAGATTTACAAGCTGTAAATGACGCAGTAATACTAAGGGCACCTAAAGTACCAGACCCACACACCCTGTTGAATGATTTAAAACCACAACAGAAATATTTTTCTGTGGTAGATACCAGCAATGCGTTCTTTTCGATACCGATACACCCTGACAGCCAGTATTGGTTTGCATTCACGTTTCAGGGGAAAAGGTATACATATACGCGACTACCACAGGGATATTGTGAAAGTCCAACAATATTCTCACAAGAAATGGCAAGCAACTTGGTGGGATTTACCCCACCAAGAGGCAGTCAGATTTTACCTTATGTTGATGACATCCTGCTGGCGGCCCCCACCCAGCAAGATTGCAAAGAAGATACCATAGCACTATTACAATTTTTAGTCGCTGAAGGACATAAGGTAAACAAAAATAAACTGCAGCTTTGGAAAAAACAAGTCAAATATCTAGGATATGTAATATCCAAGGAGGGTAGAACATTAGATGAGGACAGAAAAGTAGCAATTTTGCAAGCACCAAAACCCACTACCAAGAAGGAAATTATGTCCTTCCTGGGTACAACTAATTTTTGCCGGAGTTGGATTCCAAACTATGCCCTGGAATCTGCACCTCTGACTGACCTGATATATAAAAAGCCTATGGCAGCACAGGATTTGTTACAATGGACACCAGAGGCAGAATCTGCTTTCTTCAAACTGAAACAGTTAATAGCGTCCTCATTAGTTCTGGAATTACCAAGCTACCATAAATGTTTTTTCCAAACTGTAGATTGTAAGCAAGGTTATATGACATCAGTGTTAACACAACAGCATGGGGACAAGCAACTCCCCATTGCTTATTATTCATCACAACTAGACCCAGTGGCACGGTCTTTACCTCACTGTGTACAAGCGGTAGTTGCAGCTGCAATGGCAGTACAGGCTTTGGCCTCAGTAGTTTTATTCCACCCTCTCACTTTGAGAGTGCCTCATGCAGTCGCTATTATTTTACTGCAAGAGAAAGTAGCATATCTTTCCCCTGCTAGGCATCTTTCCTGTATGACCATATTGTTGAGCCAACCTCACATGACAATTGAACGATGCATGACTTTGAACCCTTCTACCTTGCTCCCAACCCCTGCAGATGGCACACCACACCACTGCCTGCAGGTAATTGAGCAAAAGACACTACCTAGAAAAGATCTCATGGATGTCCCCTTGGATGATGCCGAGGTGACATACTACGTGGATGCTTCATGCAAAAGGGGTCCTGCAGGACAGAACCTAGTAGGATATGCAGTAATTTCTGACACTGAGATTATAGAAGCAAAACCTTTACCACACAACTTATCTGCACAGGCAGCAGAATTGATTGTCTTGACATGGGCATGTATCTTAGCAAAGGGTAAAAGTGTAAACATTTTTACTGACAGCCAGTACGCTTTTTCTACTGTACATGTTTTTGCACAACACTGGAAAAATCGAGGAATGATAACATCTACTGGCAAACCTATCAATCATGCACAGTTTATTCTAGATCTTTTAGAATCTATTCAGTTACCTCAGAAAAATAGCTATTTGTAAATGCACAGCTCATACCAAGCAACAAGATAGGATTTCAAAAGGTAATGTGAGAGCTGATACAGCTGCAAAACAGGCAGCTTCAGAAGTATTTCTTTTAAATGAGGAACTACAACCCTCTGAGATTTTAGACTTAAAAATGTTAAAGACAATGCAGACACTCACTACGCAAGCTGAAAAACAAAGATGGGTAAAACGAGGAGCAATTCTCAAAAAAGGGCTGTACATCTCTAAAGAAGGGAAACCGATACTACCATCTAATTTGTTTAGATATGCAGCTTTGTTGAGCTATGGGCAATGCCATGTCTCAACAGGGGGGATGGTACAGCTGGTGAACCAAGTGTTCACAACATATGGATTTACAAACTATTCTAAAAAAATTTGTTTGATGTGCCAAATTTGTAACAAACATCACGCACAAAGGGCGTTAAAGCCCAAGCAAGGGAGTTTCCCTATACCAACATATCTGTTTCACACTATTTGTATGGATTTCATAGAATTGAACAAATGTGAAAATAAAAAGTATTGTCTTGTCATTGTAGATATGTTTTCCAGATGGGTGGAAGCCTTTCCAACCAAAAATCCAGATGCAGCCACAGTAGCAAAAATTCTTGTCAAAGAAATCATCCCTAGATTTGGCATTCCGGAAAGGATCTACAGTGACAACGGTACACACTTTGTAAACCAAACCATACAGCAGTTAAGTAAGTATTTTGGTATTTCTTTAAAAAATCATTGTGCATACCATCCGCAATCTGCAGGGCTAGTTGAGAGGCATAATGGAATATTAAAGAATAAGTTAAGAAAATTAATAGCAGAAACAGAAAATAATTGGTTGTACTGTCTGCCCCTGGCACTGTTGAGCATGAGAACTGTTCCGACTGCAAAAGGATTGACTCCTTTTGAAAAACTATTTGGTAGGGCTTATTATATACCCCAGTGGAAACCCCTCATGCCCGCAGACCAGGAAGCTGACTGTACACTAGCCGAATATATGAGAAATTTGTTGAATTCTAAACATCTGTTGCAGTCAAATTCTGTTTCAGATAAAGAATAAACCAAAACATCGGAAGTGGCAGTGATCCCAGGGGATTGGATCTGGGTGAAAACTATTAAAAAGAGGAATTGGATGTCACCAAGGTGGAAAGGTCCATACCAGGTGCTTCTTTCGACACCCACTCCAGTCAAAATTGCAGAGTGAGCCTCGTGGATCCACCTGATGCACTGCAAACTAGTTAAGAACTTTGAACTGGACAAAAATCTTACCTCTCCATCGGGGCCCTCAGCACAAAGTCTGGCTACAAAGTGGGGGGGGGGGTCAGATCAATAGGACTGATCCGTCTCAACTCCAGTGAAGAAACCATTGGTGCTGAAGGTCCTATTAGGACAGAGAGTAAGATCACATGCAAAAGCAAAAATGATAGAATCCAGAAAAATTCAAATAATAAAACTACTCGGGAGAGTCGGAGAAAACAGGAATGCAGAACAACCATTTCCTCAGAAGTATTGCATAATCATCCTGTTAACTGTACTAGTGACAATAATCTTTTTGTTGTGGCCATTCCTTTTCCCAGCCACACAAACTGAACTGAATAAACGTGGAGAGTTGCATGTAAAGTGGCACCCAAACTTCAACACTTACCAGGCAATCAAATATGTGTATGCTGAGACCTTCAATGTTTCGAATTGCTGGATTTGCACAGCTTTGCCAACAGCATACGGGGGGGTTATTGTTAACTTCAGTCCCCCTAGGAGCCAACAAGACTTGGGAAAATTTAGTCTATGATACATCAGATGTTACATCACAAGATAAAGTAGCATTGCACTTGTCTGTTCGACAGAAGGGGACTGTGTGTTTTTACAAAAATGATACAGTTCAGGTGGGTTGGAGCAATTGCAATGTGACTGTTCCTTATAGATGCTACACTAAATCTGATAATACTAGATCTTATTGCAATACAAACTATGATTCATTTTTTGAATTGATGCACAAAACAATTGAGGAAGTAAAACATGATTATGTTCTCTACAAACAACTGTCTATAATTGACAGAAAAATGTTTCACGCAGGACAAGCATATGCTTGTAGTAAAGTTACTACTAAAGTAGAAGACTGTTACTTTATATGTGGGAGAAAAGCATATAAATGGTTACCTGAGAATTGGTCCAGAAGTTGTTTTTTGGGCTACCTGGTTCCGGCCATACGACACACAGCAGTTTTACCTCAAGGAAAAATTCGGAATGTTCGAGAAATCAAGAAACCTGTCAATCCAGTGGGGCAAATCGATGCGCGCTGGAAAAAACATCATGCTGTGGGCGATGGACTGACACACATGGACTTGAGTGATACTGTTATATCGTGGGCAGGCATATTACCAGCATATGGAGCAACAAACTCGATCTGGGAGCTGAGAAAACTATCTAAACTTCTCAAAGTAATGAGTAATGCGACCTTTTCCGCTCTAGAATTGGTGACTGATGAACTGAATGCCATGAGAACTGTAGTGCTTCAAAACCGCATGGCTCTCGACTTCACCCTAGTGGTGAGAGGAGGTACTTGCACTTTAATCCAGGAGGAGTGCTGTTCGTATATTCCTGACCATAAACATGAGATAGACAATCACCTTGAGGTAATTCAGCAAGTGTTGGTCGTGACCAAACCAGGACCAAATCCATTGATGGACTTTTTCAGAGATTGTTTGGGGGGTGGGGCAGTATCCTAATGAACATTCTGATTGCCATCTGTGTAGGAATGATCCTACTGTGGGTATGTGTTTGCTGCTGCATCCCCTGCATGAAAAGTCTAATTAAAGACTTTATAGACATGTCAGTTTCAGAAACCTTATATCAAGGTGCTGAATTTGAAGAACTGTTGAAAAATTGAAAATGCTTTCATAAGTTTAAACTGAATGACTCTCTTAACTGCAAATCCTGAGTAGGAAGAGGTTAGGGGAAGAAAAACTGTTTATGCTTATTTCGAAAATAGAATAAAGTATTAAAAGGGGGGAAATGTTAGAAAAATATGTATTAGTAATATGCTTAGTGCATTCGAGGTTTAAAAAGGGTTAACACATTTATTCTATTTCACACTGCATAAATCTGTATGAACTACAGAAGCATTCCAATCTTGTAATGTCATGAAATATGCGCAGTTATGATCTTTGCTTATGGTTTGGAAATTTACAGGGAAGCATTCAATTTCTGCTAGTGTCAGGGAAATAATAATAGATGTATCACTTCTACTAATGTCATGAGATTTAAAAGAAGAGTTATTGATTTTCCACTTATGCTATGAGAAAATAAACAGCTGCAGAAGCTATTGATAATGAAGACAAAGGTTGTTTGAAAATATGAACTGCAATCAGCATTAACTTGTACCTAAGCTAGAAATGTACCTTGAAATGTAACATATGTATTAGAGCTGCACAATAGAAGCTTATAGTGGGCTAAAGAAAATACAGCCCCCAAGGTCAGGTTGTTTTTCTCAAATGTTTTTCATAAATCCAGTCATGTCAGCAGGAAATCTGAGTAATATTTGCTGTAGAACAATACAGAAAGCTTTGTCTAACTACGTCAACCATAGAAAGTAACATTTTATAGAACAGTATAAGAGAAGTATACTGCCTGTTAGTAATTAGGCAAAATCCTGTATGTGCATGTTTTTGTCTCCTTGCTGCAAGTAATAAAAGGTGCCATACCTGAACCTTACGTGAATTGGTCTTTGAAGTTTTTTCCTTTGACATAAGCATAGATAGGTAGGGGTTCTATCCTCATTACAGTCAAGTGTGTATATGTGTGTGTATGCATAAAAGTGGAATCTGTATCCCACAGTGATTTCCAAATGGCATGGTTTTGCACTGTATTGGTGATTGCCGAAACACCCAGTCAAGGCAGACCTCCAACTTCTTGTCCCCCATGTAGCTTGCTGATATCATCTAGCATAAGATCACCTGCAGTCTTGTTAACTCAGACTTGTGCTGTGGCACATACATTAAGTACTTTGATCTGTAGTTCATATACTTAAATAGGTAGGGTTTTTATTCTCACTGCAGTCAGATGTGTTTGTATGTGTGAGAGCTATTGGTGGATGTTATACCCTAATGGACACTTTCCTTTTGTGTTCAGCAAACACTGCTGATGTCATCAGCTATATCAGAATATTGGATATTTATATAACAGGCCATGGTCACACACTAGCCTGACAGATGAGTAGATTTCAACATTACTGTTATTATATGTAGAAACATCATGACATCTATTTGCAATGATGATGGACAGGTTGACACATTAGATCACATAGGAGTCCATGTAGATTTTATTTTTTGTGGATGATATTGTGGTCTGTACTGAGATTAGGGTACATGTATAGAAACCCTGGGGAAGTGGAGAAATTCTTTACAGAGGAACGGAATGAAGGTCTGCAGGACTAACACAGAATATATGTGTGTGAATGAGAGGGAGGACAGAGGAATGGTTAGAATGCAGGGAGTACTATTGGTAAGGGCTATAATGTTAAATACTCTGGACCAACAGTTCAGATTAATGCTGAGTCTAGAAGATAGGTGTAGCTTTGCAAAAGAATACAATAAAATAGTGATTGTCTAAAATCTAAAATAATTAGAATGAGATTACTAATGCAAACTTTGATATTTAAAAACACAATAATGACTCACTGATCTACTACTACAAGTATTTTTTTATTTTGTAGGCCATATCATAACAGCATAAGTAACGTGTACTCTCTAAATAGTTCCTTTCAATGGTTAAGGTGTTTCCCTCACAGTCACAAGGTACAAAGTTTGATTCTTACTTTTGGAAGGGAAATTGGCTAGGCTTAAAAAATGGCCCACAAGGGCAGCTAGCCTAGTACTTACCAATGAACCTATAATGGCACAATCTTCAATTTGTGATATATGTTAGCTCAACTGGTTAAGTGATGTCCATTAGCTCAACTGGTTAATTAATAGGGTAATGTAAATCCTATATGCCTATGTGTTGGTTCAAATCTGAGTGTAGCATGTTTGGGAGGGATCCCTGGGTATCTAATTGTTGGATTTAGGATCATAGGATCATAGGATCATGGGAGATTGCTAGACTATCGACCCATAGGTCATTTTAAACCTAGCCGTTTCATCCCAATGTAATACCATAGAAATGCTAGTCAATACCTAAGATTGCATTTAGTGATGACTGCCCATGTCCAGGAGGGTTGTGGGCTCTATCCCCCAGTAAGAATTTACAGTGCCCCATCCACTTGTCCAGGTTCTTTTTCAACAGCATCATAGAGGTGCTCTGTTTCACATGAATTGGTAGCCTGTTCCAAAGATGCAGCAGTCACTGGGAGATAACTCTGTCCCTCCAGCATGTGCTATTTAAATCACAGGCTGTATTTATGTTCCTGGAACAGGTAGACCTAGTCCCATTTGATTTGTGGGATCAACACCATATTATTGCAAAGTGAAAATGTCGAACAGCACAACAGCGAAAGTGCCGATATGTCGAGGGTCGTTTTTTGAGATTGCAGTACAGTGAAGATTGGAATATTTGCCTTTCATCATTGTAGTGCAATCTCAAAGTTGGAATATATATTTAGTGGGGGGGGGGGTGGCACAGCCCCCCACAATACTGAATTGGAGTTTTGGCATTTTTGCTCTTGTGAGCGTTCAATATTTCCAGTTTGCTATGTTATGATATAGACGCAATTTGTGGATATGCAGCAAGTTCATTAGGTTTGGGTCTTGGATTGCTGTGTAGGCCAGGCATAAGTCTCCTCTAAGAAGTCTATATGATATGGAGTATAGTGACAGGGACTTTAGTCAGTCTGTGTAAGGCGCATACTGGAGTCCCTTGATCTTCTTTGTTAGAAATCTCTGTGGTCTCTAATTGCTGCAGGTGCTTAGTACGATACATACCAAATGGGGAGTATACTCAACTATGGGCACTCCCACCACCACAGCCAGTTCAATTTACAGTCAGGGAATTTCACTGGATTTTTTAAATACTTCTTCTGTGAGGCTTACGACTAATATGGTGCTGTCTGTATTGTGAACTAGAATTTGATGCTCAATATGGGAAATCTGTGTGTGTGTGTGTGTGTGTGTGTGTGTGTGTGTGTGTGTGTGTGTGTGTGTGTGCATGTGTGTGTGTGTGATGCTTGTTGTTGTATCCACTGCCCATAAAATGAATTCATTTAATTGGGGGTTGGCATAATGGTTAAGATATTTACCTCACAGACACAGGCTACAGGGTTTGATTCTCACCTTTGGAAGTAAAATTGACTAGGCTTACAATGTCCCACAAGGGCAGCTAGCTTAGTACTTACCAATAAACCTATGAAATGATCATAGCGGTACTCTGGAAATGAACTTTATTTCTGGTATCATGCAAAACA
The DNA here is from genome assembly GCF_019279795.1 of Protopterus annectens. Lineage (NCBI taxonomy): Eukaryota > Metazoa > Chordata > Ceratodontiformes > Protopteridae > Protopterus > Protopterus annectens. The sequence goes on along the minus strand of NC_056729.1, from coordinate 1,176,664,509 downwards.
GTTGTTCAAACAGTATAACAAAATGTTCAAGAATAAGACACAACAATGAGATGCAGTGTTCACTGTTAAGCATCTTATTGCAACTTCCAACTACTGACTCAGCAATGACATACATCCCTTTAATACCACTTCTAAAAGCTATAAACCACCATATATTACACCTTAGAACAACAGCTAGGATGGCTAAGGTATTTACCTCACAGACAAGTTACAGGGTTTGATTCTCACCCCAGGTGTAAGCTGTTAAGGTGTATGATCTGCAGGTGCCAAATGAATGCCACAAATTGCATCTGCACTAATGGCTGAAGTGCTGAAGAGATGAGTGTGTGGTGATTTAACTGCAGCAGACTGCTTGTTACATTTGTAGCAAGTAGCTTGATAACAGTTTCAGAGCTTTTTTTTTGGGTTCCCAAGTTTGAAAAGATGTGCTGATTTTTTTTACACTCCAACTTTGGGTAGAGGGAGGTACCAGTTCAGGAACATGCACAGGGTGCCAGATGACCAAGCTACAGTTCTTCTCCACCCTACATATAAAGTAATAAAACCTAAAACCCTATATGCAAAGGTGATGGCCACTGGAAAAACATTTTCCATAAAATAAACTTCCAACTCACTGAACTTATAAATGCAAACTGTGGGCAAGAATGTGTGTCAACCACAAATTTCAAATCCCACATAGGGAGGGGTTTCATCAAAGAAAAAAAAATGAAATACAGCACTTCTCTGATAAACTGCATAATCA